>NC_025700.1:24338918-24383757 GCF_000633955.1 Camelina sativa | reverse complement strand
TTTTTTTTTTTTTTTTTTTTTTTTTTTTTTTTTTTTTTTTTCTTTTGCCACATGTTTGAGATTTCTGCGAACAGTTTTATTGATTGAATATGAAAAATGGTAGGTTTCATTTCAAGTTTATCTCATGATCTCTTCTTGTTTATGGAGAAAAGACCATTTCATTTTGACTGATAACGATCACAACAACATGTTGGGTTTCGAGTGTTGGCCTCGACTTCCACACTATTGATGAATCATCATGATATTTCTTGGTGAACTCATCCAATGGAATGTTGAATCAACTTCAATTAGTGTTTGAAAGAGATGTTCAATATGTGTCTCATAGTATTTTGTTTGATACGACAAGTTACATATTTTTGTTTCTCACCGTGATTCGACTTAATCCATGATGCAATTCTCTTCTATGATGGCAGAAATGTACGTAGACGGAGTTAAGCCTGCTTGAAGACACTGAAATTTAGTTGTGGAATACTTGCAATGATGAGTAGCAGAGACAAATGCCAAAAGCAGACAAATAGAAAGAAATTTGTTACATTTGGTGAGATATGAACTACTTTTCAAGAAGAATAGTTCCAACTTTTAAAAAAATTGCATGTGAAAGAACTAAAGAATGGATCGTAATATTTTTATTTAGGGATATAGATCGAAGTCAACCATTCATAAGGATATCTCGGACTAACCTACAAATTTTGCACCTTTAATTCGTAGATGGCAATCTCTTTTTATGTTAAGCATCTCATGTTAAAATGTGAGTCTTTCTTTGAAATTATATATACCTTTCGTATAATGTTTTAAGAGAGTGTATGAATAAAGAATATACTTTTAAACCGTAGTAGGTATCTTAGCTGATAGAGAAATAAAGAAATATATGGAAACACTAGCACAACTACAAGGGTAGTCAAGTCTCACATTTTTTGTCAGTATGCACATACCCATGGTTACTAGTACATATTTCTTTGCACGATCCATTCGAAGCATCTTTAGAGCATAATTACTGGGGGTTCTTTTAGAGATTCTCTTAATTAAAAACTTAAAAATAATAATTAAAAAAAAGAAAGAAAAAAACTGAGGAACATTGCTTCCCATAGAAACGAAGAATTGTTACTCAAAACAAGTGGTAGCATTTAATTAGTTTAATTAAAATATATTTTTGGGAGCAACGATTGATCGTTGCTGGGATAAAGATGGTGTTAGGGAGCATAATCACCTTTTACTGGCATTGTTACATAATTATAGGAATACAATACAAAAATATATGTGTCCATCGTATGTGTTAATTAAACCAATTATGAGATTGTGTGAAGATAGCTTTTCCTAGTAACTTTTCAAAATATACCGGTACTTGGGATACAATCCGAGTCTCACATCGGAAGTTTGAAAGAACTATCATTAATATATAAAAGATTATTGACCAATCCACTATTTGCTAATTGATTTGTAGTTGGAAACCCAAAATAAACCTGAATTTAATATGGTATGAGAGCTCAAGGTTCAAGTTATGGTGGAAAAGTAGATACGAACATGTCTCTTTTTAACCCAATTAGGGGGCCCAAGAAAAGGTTTATTATCGATCCAAGTTGGATCAGTTCGAGATGGAGTTATCATCTCGAGGAGGCTGTTAAAATCCCACATGTGGTCCTTGGTTTAATAGGGAGATTGTTGAGATACAATCCAAGTCCCACATTGGAAGTTTGAAGAAACTATCGTTAATATATAAAGGATTAGTGTTAACAGGTAGTACCTTTAAACCATGATGTAGCATGTATGATGAAAAAAAAGAAAAATTATACTGTAGCTATTGGTAAACTCGTTAAAGGCATTTGTATGGATGATTAATTCGTCGAATAATTTTGTAGGGGAACATATGATTAGAATCAATTTGGGCTCTTCTAAGTTCTAATGCACCGCTGTTCGTGTACTTCCTCCCACCATGTTTTACTCTCTCTGTATATATTCTGACAGTGACTCCAAGGATTGGTTATTTATAAGTCTTAAGTCACTTTCACTTCTCTTTGTTTTCTTTCTTATTTTTGCTTCGTTCTTTGTGAGATTGTATGTAACCCCGCCCTACGAATTCTAGTAAATAAAAGTGATTTTCTCTCTATCTCCTCGAGAATTTCTCACACATCTTCTTGCTCGGCTGCCCATAATGTTTTAGTGAAATTTATGCATCTACAATATCGAAGAAGATCTGAGTTCCATTGGCTCCTCCTCATTGCATGATAAGGTTCCTTTTTGATTGCTCCAGGGTGGATTGGCTTCTTTAGGTTCTCTAGTATGCGGATTTAGGTGGTCATTTTAATTTGGTTAAACCATTATATGGTTAAGTTATGTGCATCAATTTAGAATAAATGATTGTTTAAGTAGTAAATCACAAAATATTTCAACAGTACCTTTTTAATTTATTTACTAGTAAATTTGCATGTATTCTATATTCAGCAAACTATTAAAAACTGCAAAAACCTTTACCAATAAAAAATAAAAATATAAAACTTTTAGAAAACACCATAACAGTACATGTTTCGCTGTTACCACGGCCTATCTTTCATTTTCCCAAGAGGTGATAATAATAAAACACTTGCTAAACATATCTATATCAAGAACAACAACAACATAAAAGCGTTCATATTCTCATTGTATATTGTTGGAATCACGCAACCTTTAATTAAGGCTTTAAGTGTTTATCAAGCTAATTAAATCCCCATTCCAAATTAATTGTTAATACATATTTCCACGTATGAGATTCGTACATATACAATTTTACAAAACTTGAAGATCAAGCTAAGAGAATATACGATAAGTACAAACTAAATATACACATATGTAAAATATGTAAACATTCTATTCTCTATTCTCCATTATCCCCCCTCAAGCTGGAGCATGAAGATCCAAAATGCCCAGCTTGTCTCGAAACTCATCAAACTCCCGTTGTCCTAATGCTTTAGTGAAAATGTCCGCAAGTTGCATTGTCGTATGAACATAAGCTGCAACAATACGTCCTGCCTTGATTTCATCGCGGATAAAATGACAGTCCTTTTCGATATGTTTTGTTCTCTCATGAAACACCGGATTCGCACTAATGTGTAGAGCAGCCTTATTGTCACAGTAAAGACGCATCGGTTGCGTCAACACCACACCTAAATCGAGAAGAAGATTTTTCACCCATTTCAACTCCTTTGTTGTCATAGCCATTGCTCTATACTCGGCTTCGGCCGACGATTGACTGACCACATCTTGCTTCTTCGTTTTCCAAGAAATTGGTGACTGTCCAAGTTGAATAAACCAGCCCGTACAAGAACGTCGTGTTAGTTTGCAGCCGGCGTAGTCGGAATCACACCACCCGGTGATTTGAAGATCACAGTCTGCTCGAAGCAATAAACCTTGCCCCGGACTACTTTTCAAATATCGAAGAACCCGAACAGCAGCGTCCCAATGTTCCTCTCGCGGAGCACTCATGAACTGAGACAGAATATGAACAGAGTATGCGAGGTCGGGTCTAGTAACACCAAGATAAATCAATTTACCAACTAGTCGTCTATACGATTCCGGGTTTGTAAGAAATGGACCAACTGCCAAACCAAGTCGATGATGTTGCTCAAGAGGAAAAAATATCGGTTTCGAATCTAACAGCCCAGTCTCCGCTAGAAGATCAAGCACATACTTCCTTTGACTCAAATAAATCCCCTTTGGACTTCTCGAGACTTCGATGCCTAAAAATATTTTAACACACCCAAATCCTTCATGTAAAAACATGTGCTAAGATATTTTTTAAACTCTTCGATCGCGCGTACAATGTTTCCCGTGATGACCAAGGCATCCACATAAACCAGTACTCTAATTTCGACTCCATTTTTCTTGTAAACAAACAGAGAATAATCCGCAAAGGACTGATCAAAACCATACTTTTCAAGTGAAGAGGCAAGCTTAGCAAACCAACAACGTGGAGCCTGCTTCAAACCGTATAGCGACTTCCGCAGTCTACATACTTTACCATCGTGTCGGGAAGGAAATCCAGGTGGTAACGTCATATACACTTCCTCTTCAAGATCGCCGTGAAGAAAAGCGTTATGTACGTCCATCTGATGTACCTCCCAGTTACGAGCTGCAACCACAGATAGAAAGGCTCTCACCGTAGTCATCTTAACAACTGGAGCAAATGTTTCACCGTAATCTACTCCAGCAACCTGTCGATTTCCTAAGACAACTAGTCTCGCTTTATACCTCTCAACTGTTCCATCCGAACGATGCTTAACTCTAAACACCCATTGACAGCCAATTGCCTTTTTATTCTTCGGTAAATCCTCAAGTGTCCATGTCTTATTCAGCTCAAGTGACCCTATTTCACTACCCACTGCATTTCTCCATCGATCATCTTTCATTGCTTCTGCAAAGCTCCGCGGTTCATGTGCACTAGTAATTGCAGCTAAGAACACTTTATGACTTTCAGAAAACCTACTACATGAAACCACAACAGCAATAGGGTAAGGCTTGTTCGAGTCAACACATAAAAAACTGGTGTCATAATCTTTGAGATATCCAGGTTGTTTACGTTCTCTGCTCCCAGCACGCGGAGGTGCCGTACTTTGTTTTGGTTCGTGTGTATCATTTGCGTTCTGCTCAACGACATCATCTCCTTCAACATCACCGTCAGAGATATCATTACTATCACTGTCGCTCGATGATAGAGATACGTCAACTCTATCTTGAGTTGAACTTGTCACAACTACCTTATCAGCTTCTACAAAGTCTCTTTGATCATCGTTAGTCGTAGAACCCACTTGTGCTTTGTCCACAAATGGATCTTCAGTTTCACTTCTCTGCGAAGACAAGAAGTGAAGTGTGTCCTCACGAAACACCACATCTCGTGAAACAACAAACACTTCTTTTTCTATGTCATACACACGCCATCCTTTCTTTCCATGAGGATACCCAACAAAAACACACTTTCTGCTGCGACTCACAAACTTGTCTCCTTTATGATCTTGGTTATGAATGTAACAAACACATCCTATCACACGAAGATGATCATACAAAGGCTGTTTTCCATACAACACTTCATAGGGTGTCTTCCCTTGTAATACTAGAGATGGTGTTCGATTAATCAGATAAGCAGCCGCAAGTGCACATTCTCCCCAAAATTCAACCGGTAAGTGTCCCTCAAACATGACCGCTCTAGCCACGTTAAGCAAATGACGATGTTTTCGCTCCACACATCCGTTCTGTTGCGGTGTTCCAACACAAGACGTCTCATGTTGTATCCCTTGTTCTAAGAAATATGTCGTTAGTGACATGAATTCGCTTCCATTATCACTACGTATTGTTCGAACTTGCTTCCCAAACTGTCGTTTAACCAAAGCAAGAAAATATCTCAACTTTGTTGGAGTTTCACTTTTTGCATTCATGAGATAGATCCAAGTACCACGAGAGTAATCATCAACTATGGTAAGGAAGTATCTTGCTCCTGAGAACGATGGAGTTCTATACGGACCCCAAACATCGCAATGAATCATTTCAAAAATCTCTGAAGTCTTATTATTGCTTAAAGGAAAAGAACGACGAGTTTGTTTTGCGCGGACACAAATTTCACACGCTTTATTCGATAAATCACTACTATCACTACTAAAACCAAAACCAGACAACTTTTGCACTACTTTCAAAGATGGATGTCCCAGACGTCTATGCCACAACTCCACAGACTGACTTGTGTGACCCTTTGCCGCTGCAACTATCTCCATATTCTGAAAGTACATCAACCCTCCAAGAGGTCTACCTATCCCAATCAGCATCCTCGTAGTGCGGTCCTGAACAACACAAAACAGAACAGACATTTGAATAACACAGTTATTTTCTTCCATCAACTGTGAAACCGATATCAAATCAAACCCTAAGTTCTCTATGTAGAACACTTCAATCAAACTTAGATGAGAGTTCAACACAACTGTTCCGACTGTATTTCCTACTACTATCCGACCATCAGCCAAAATTATATGCGTTGGTGTCGATGTTCTCATGTTTGTAAGAATCTCTTTCTTACATGTCAAGTGTGTGTCGCTCCGCTATCAATTATCCAAGAGGGAGAAATCAACTTACCCGAGGATTGTTCATCTGCTCTGATGGCTGCAGCGTTCATCACACGCTTGACGCTGAGCCACTGTTCGTCTATAAGACCGCACACCGCTGTTCTATCCGCATCCGTGACGGCTACGTTTGCAACACCAACTGTTGGTAGACCAACTACTCTTGCCACGTTTGCACGGGCAACTCCACCTCTTCCTCGTGAGAGTCCGGCTGGTGGTGCAACTCCTCTTCCACGACCCACACGATTTCGTGGTCTGTCACCCCACCACTCTGGAAATCCTAAGATTTAAAAGCACGTTTCAGATCGGTGTCCTGTTCGTCCACAATTTGAACAAACAACTCCAACGTCTCTGTCATCTCCTCGATACTTTTGCTTTTGAATTTGCGCTACAAACGCCATGTTCTCCTGTTTCTCTTCAGGATTCTTTTTCTTCAGTCGAGCATCCTCATCTTGAGTCAACTTCAAGTAAACATACTCGAGAGTAGGCAACGGTTCTTGAGAAAGCAAGTTTGACTTCACCATTCCGTAAACTTCTTCGTCGAGTCCCATCACAAAGTCATGAACCTTATCTTCCTCTCTTCTCTTCTCATCTTCAGCACTGAAGTTACATGTGCAAAGACCACATGTACAGCTCAGCGGAGGTCGATAACATCCAAGACAATCCCAAATCTTCGTAAGCTTTCCGTAGTATGCTTCAATACTCATCCCAGCTTGTTGACAATTTGCAAGTTCTTTTCGCAACTGTTGAACACGAGGTCCGTTGGTAACACGAAATCTCTTTCTTATGTGTTCCCACAAATCTCGTGCCAGCGGTTTATGCGAGATATTAGACAGCAGCTTAGGTTCGATTGTCATTTTAATCCAAGAGACAATTAGTGCATTGATTGGCTTCCAATCATCAAAGTCAGGTGATCCTTCGGTTGGAGATTTGATGGATCCATCGAGAAATCCAAACTTCTTTCATGAGTAAAGAGCGGTCACCAAGTTGATAGCCCACTCTTCATAATTATCTCCTCTCAAGAGAGGACGCGATATGATGCTTCCGGGATTGTCGTTCGAGGTCAAGTCATATGGAGAAATCGTTCGTCATAGATTTTCCATCGTCTTCGGTTTCGATTCAATGTTCTTCACGTCTTCGGTCATTGTCACAGAAAAATCAAGATAGGTTCAATAAAGAGATCGAATATCAGGATCAAATCAGAAAATATTTTATGCATGCTCTGATACCATGATAAATAAAGAAGAGATCAAAGACTGAATTTTCTGTGTATTGCTTTGGACCTAAAGGTCGAGTATATATACAATTTTACAAAACTTGAAGATCAAGCTAAGAGAATATACGATAAGTACAAACTAAATATACGCATATCTAAAATATCTAAACATTCTATTCTCTATTCTCCATTATAAATTGTCATAAAAGTAACATTGTATCTTATTTTTCATATATCTAGATCTTATTTCTTTGACATGGAAGAAGCTTCAAGGGGAGAAAAATGGCAAGCCAAAGTGTCAGCTACCCTCACAAAGACAAAGCCAGACCAAATCTGCCCTCTCTTCACCGATTTCTTCAATCTCAACAAGTGGCTTCCGACGCTAGGCACGTGTCACGGCGTCCACGGCAACAACGGTGAACTCGGCTGCATCAGATTCTGCTCCGGCTCTTCCATAGGATCCAACGGCGTAACATCCGCCGTGGAATGGTCGAAGGAGAAGCTGGTGGCCATTGATCCAGTGGAGCGTGTAATGAGATATGAGATAGTGGAGAGTAACATTGGATTCGAGTCCTACGTCTCCACGCTGAAGATATCTCCACGTGGCGAAGTTGAAGACGTTGATGGTTGTGTGATTGAGTGGAGTTTCACCGTTGATCCCGTGAGAGGATTGTCTCTAGATGATTTGGTGAAGAAATACGAGAAAGCACTTGGGGTAATCGCCAAGAACATGGAAGAGGCTTTGACAAGAGGAGAGTCTTCTTTCAAAAGTTGTTGATAAGTTAATAGCAAATATGCTTTTAACAAAACCTATTTTAAGATTGTGGTGAATTTGTAAGATGGCCATTTTTGGAGCTTAAATCAAAAATGTGGCACAAAAGTAAAACAAAGAGTAGCAATTTTTCTGTTCCGTGTAGTTTAAGCTAGTTAGACAATACTGTCTTTCTATCACACAACTTCACAATATTTTTTTTTAATCAACACACAACTTCACCTTCTCTCTTTCATTTCATTCTACGGGTCTACTGGTAACATATGAAATGTGGAAAAAGCAACCTCAAAAAAAAAAATTGGGCCACAATTGTTAAATTTTATTAGAAAACAAGAATTCTCTTTGTGGGATGTGAACCAACCACCTTTAGATATGCTCCTTCCAATATATATGGAAAAAATGTCAATAAAAATCTTCAATTGTCGAAAAATGCAAAACATAATACTAACTTTGGATCTGATTAAATAATGTGCTTATGTTTATTGACTATTCTTATCATTATAACCAAATAAGTCACATCGTTTCAGTTGGACGAAAAGTTGTAGTCTGCAATTCTGCAAACCTCTTAAACTTCTAGCATGAGTGATTGTACTATTGTAGAATAATATGTACATTTTGTTTTTCATACCGAGACTTTAAAATTCCTGTGATTTGTCTCATAAAATATAAGAAATTAACTTTTTTTCTCAGGCAACCAACCTAAGAGTTCTCTTTTAATTTATTAATGTTTGGTTGGAACAAAAAAAATAATAAATGTTCATACAACAAAACAATACATCAAATCTTCTATAAATTAATACTCAATAAATTTAAAAACATAATAAAATATAGTAAATTTTTTATAAATTAATAAACACAATAAATTTTGTTGGTTCTGAGTTGGGACAATATAAAAATTGACAAAATTTGATAAGATACCCTTTCATAGGAAAAATTAACTATTTGTCTTACTAATCCACTTGGCAAATTAACTAAACAAACAAAATTATCTTAGTGGACCATTCAAGGCCGACATGAGTAGATACCAGTACTGTTCAAAAGCAAAGCTTTAGACAACAAAATTATTAAAATGAAGTAAAAGAAGCAACTTAACATTAGTTGGGAAGTCACTCGATACTCTTTCCCTCTAATCAATATCGGAAACTTAGATTTAATCTCTCACTCACTAATTTAATTTGATAAAGTGATTAGTAGTGACTACTTTGGACCACTAGTTAAGAACACAGTTAGACCTACAATCAATGTGTAAAGGAGAGATAGACAACTCTTCCAAAGGAAACGGGTCGGCTCTACGTCACTCGTGTCTCATCATTAGTCATAACAAGAATCTTTGTGTCTTGTTCTTATTGGTGTTCGAACCAGTCCCGGCCAGTCCATAAGGCAAGCAAAGCACTTGCTTTAGGCCACAGAAGATATAGATGACTGAAAGGCCACAACTGCAAAATAATTTGTTTGGTCTAATGGTTCAGTAGTTCTTTGTTATGTCTAATATCTAAGGTTCGAGTCTTATTTTGCTACTTCATGAGTTTTTTGTTTTTTATTTTCCCTTAAGTTTTGAAAGTGCTTTAGGCCACTTTTAACATAGGCCGGCCCTGGTTTGAAAGATGAGTTCGAAGTACAGTAAAACCTCTATAAATTAATAATGTTGGGACCAAGACATTTTATTAATTTATAGTGATATTAATTTATCTATAAATTAATTATTATTATTTTATAGTGTAAATTAATAATCATTAATTTATAGGTATATTTTTAATTGTTTAATTTTTTAAAATTATGACTTGAGACAATTTTTGCAAAATAATATTAGAATTGTGGATGTTGTAAATTTTATGGTATTGGAATTGAATTTGAAATAATTAAAAAATATTATTGACAATGAATTAAAAATATTGTAGACAAATTCACTTATATAAATGATGTAAATATTCAAATTTATGAATAAGAATATCAATTATCGTATTTCAGTAGTCTATCAAACTATCAAAATGCAGATGATGCATATTTAGAAATTGAAAATTTTTAAAAGTCTTAGTTGTTTTATGAAATGTTATAGAATATTTTTATATCATTATAATTTGAAGATACAACATAACAATTATTTTATAATATGAGGTTTAAGAGAAACATACTTTACTATATAAACATATATATATATATATATGTAAATTTACGCAGCAGAAAAAAAAGTATATGTAAATTTACATGATTATTAATTTATGATATTATTGGGACCATATTTTATATGGGGATTTCAAAAAAATTATTATCTTATTATCTTATCAAATTTTGTTATCTTTTATACTGTCCCGACTTGGGACTACCAAAATTTATTAATTTATAGTATTTATTAATTTATAGAGTATTAATTTATAGAGGTTTTAGTGTATCATCATATGCACATTTTATATGATTTCTTCCATAGTGTCATTCGAACCGACGACCTAAAGATTTTTTCTCGACAATCTAGCTAATTTTTTTTTTTGCCTTCTTTACTGTCAAATGTAGAGGAAGTAATCTTTGAAGGTACTTGCATAGAAAAAATATATGCTTCTGTTATCCCGTATATATGTAGATCAGTTATTAATATCTTCTCTATATGATATATATTATATAATTATTTGATATGGAATATATATGTACCATAATTTGGATATTCGTAGGCAGTTGGAATTATTTCATTAAGGAAGAAAACAAAAAGAAGAGAACAAGCGTGGGATGAGAGAAAGTGGGCGTGTGGGGGAATTGCAAAACCCTAGAAAATGGAATTAAGCGAAGCATGCCCTTCCGCGACAATGACCATTCTCTGTATGTATACTTCCACTATAATTTATTCTTTTTGTTTGATGGGTCCAATCCTTTTCAATTTTAGTTCTCGAGGTGCGTTTCGGTGGTACATATCCATTCCAAGATTATACAAGTTCGATACGGATATATAACAACTTACAATGCATATGGGTTAGATCCATGTGCCAGTGCCACATAACATTTGGAATTAATTGATCGAGTATATGAGTGGACACAAAGATAAAAAGTAAAATAGGGTATGTTATGTATGAAAGAGATAGAGCACCAAGGAGAGGGTTTTACTGGGTGAGCGGACAAAAGGCAACGTTTCACGTAGAAAAGCCCAAGGGTGGTATCTTATATATCATTGTGCAGACTTAACCTTGTCACTCGAGCTTATGTTTCTTTAAGATGAGATTGCGTCGTGGGTTAAGTTCAACAATTGCGTACCTCAAGTTCATTGTTCGTTTTTGTAATGATTTTTTTTTTCCTTTATGATTCTGTTTGGAGCTTGATCGTGAATGAATGAGCTTGGGAAAAGGCGTATCAAACATGATATTGTACAATCATCTGAAGAGATATAATATATCTTTTAAGGAAATAGATGATGTCAGTGACTATGCAATATGCAACTAGCTGCAGTTTGCAGTTCATATCCATGTCACCATACCAGCTGCACCACGACAATATCACAATGTCATAGGGTAACCAGATTTGTGATGAATTTTAATTGCTTATATTCAAACGAAAACATTGTAGTCTTACTATATATATACTCGTATGTTATCACATTTTTATTAGTATACTTGTACATAACTTTTTTATATATGATATTATATAGAAGATCTCAATTTAAGTAGGCATGATTACGTACAAAAACGATAATGATTAAGTGTGGAGTGGGAAAATGCTTTTCAACGTTCACATAAGATGTTCTAGTCAGAAGAAAAAGTGTTTTTATTTTTTTTCAGTCAAAAGAACATTTCGATAGTAAGCCGACAAAAATCTCAGAGGCTTTTTGACGACATCAATCCCATCCTCATCAGTCCGTGTTCAAACGTCCGATTCGAAAAGTGAAAGAAAAAAACAAAAGTAACAGTGATGTTTCTATCATTTACTCGCATTAGATTTATGATAACATTCATGTTCTCATTATCTTTTACCCTAAACTAAGAAGTTTTTTTCTACCTAATATGTCCAATTTAAAGATAATTGTGAAATAATGTGCGTGTGTTACTTTTAACGCTGGAATCAATATAGCTTAAAAAGCCAGAGTTCAAACAATAATCAAAATAATATGTTTTATCCTGTTTTTTTTCTTCTTAATGTTCATTTTAAATCGTTTTATTAGCTTTTTAAAAATGATGTAATACAATTAATTCGTTTCTTCAAGGTACTATCAGCTGTTAGTACTTTATAATATAAATAGATGCATAGTTTATTCTATTTATCAACGTATGTGTTTTATGTTGTATGAATTTTTAAATGTCATTAATTTTTGTTTTAAAGTAAGATTTAGCTATATTTAACTTATAGAGCATCGTCATTGGTAGTCTCTCAAATAAATAAAAAATAATTAGAAAATACGGAAGAGGAGGAAAGTCTCTCAATTCAAATAACACTTGTTTTCACATGATTATTTTAGTTCTTTTCTGATTAAGAATTTAATTATGCAACTAATCTATACTAAAAAATTAATTTTATATTAATAAAAGACTCAAGAGAGTATCTCAACAATATAAATGCTCTTTGCCTCTTTAAGCCGTCCAACTAGTTTTAGAAATGAACTATTTGGACAGAAAAAGTTTGAACGAACTGATATCTAACTCAGCTTTGAAGTTATAATGGAATGTCTTGATTTAACTTGCTATGGTACCAACATAAACAGTTTCATCGACAGCTTCTTAGATGCAAATGTCATATACTCATGTGACGTGGTTCTTAGTTGAAAGTAATCATAAGGGTGAGTTAGTTTACGCCATTAATCATTTTAGAACAATATAATACAAGGTATAGTACTTATGTATCTCTATATTGGTTACATTGAATTTTAATATACTTTCTAATATAAAAACGTAACATGTCCATAAAGCATTTTGGACAAAAAAATTTACTTGTTTTATCAGCCTGTGTTTATTTATGTTATACAAATATAAATAAAATAGTAATAATCATTATTAGATTTAACTAAGAAAATATTGACTTGAGAGATTGAAAAAAAGAGAGAGTTAAATTCAGAACAACGTAAACAGTATTCATACTTTGCGAGGCCAAAAAGAAAAATCTTGTTCTAGATCATCATCTAAAATGTATTTTGTTTAAATCAATCTTTAATAATTAGTGTTCTTTATATTTTTAATGAATAATAAATATTAAAAATAGCCATAATTTAAGGTGCCAATGTGCTTGCCACCTTTTTTTGTTTCTTTCTATTTTAAAATTTAAACTTTGGTAATATTCCCCTTTTTGTAGCCCATCCTAGCACTTTTTATCCCTTTTCCATCTAGTACAAAGAATGATGCACACTGCCTTTCTTATGAAACTCTCTTAAAATTTATTTATATGAAGGAAAAAATGAGAAAATTTAAAAGAAAATAAGACTATTCTAATATTTCTAATCGAAGGTCATCATTGATCCCCTCTTTTAGATATATAAATATATATATATATATATATATATATTCTTCTGTTTTACAGCTAAGGTTCAAAGCAAATCACAATCCTTAAGAGAAACACTCTCACATCACATGAGCATATATCCATATGCAATAACCTCATGTTATAATAGACCAAAGCCAAAGAACAAAAGCAAAAATGTCTACTTCTCATCATCATCATCAACCTCCATATCTCATCACCACATTATTCTTCTTGTTTCTGAACTTCTCCTGCCTTCACGCAAATGAACTTGAGCTTCTCTTATCATTCAAAGCCTCAATTCAAGACCCTCTAAGGCACCTATCTTCTTGGTCAACTAATGATGTGTGTCTTTGGAACGGCATCGTTTGCAACAACTTCTCTCGTGTTGTCTCTCTCGATCTCTCCACCAAGAACATCTCCGGTCAAATCCTTAACTCCACAACTTTCCGGCTACCTTTTCTTCGAGCTATCAACCTCTCAAACAACAACTTGTCCGGTCCAATCCCTCATGACATCTTTACCACTTCGTCTCCTTCTCTTCGTTACCTCAACCTAAGCAACAACAACTTCTCTGGCTCCATCCCTCGAGGCTTTCTTCCAAACCTCTACACGTTAGATCTTTCCAACAACATGCTCACGGGTGAGATCTATGACGACATCGGGTTTTTCTCGAATCTTAGGGTCCTCGATCTCGGCGGAAACGTCTTAACGGGCCATGTACCGACCTATCTTGGGAACCTCTCGAGATTAGAGTTCTTAACATTGGCTTCAAACCAGTTAACCGGAGGCATACCGGCAGAGTTATGGAAGATGAACAACTTGAAATGGATATACCTGGGATACAACAATCTTTCCGGTGCAATCCCTTACCAAATCGGTGGCTTATCCTCTCTCAACCACCTTGATCTCGTCTACAACAATCTCTCTGGACCGATACCTCCTTCACTAGGAGACTTGAAGAAGCTTCAGTACATGTTTCTCTACCAAAACAAGCTCTCCGGTCAGATCCCACTGTCTATCTTCTCCCTCAAAAACCTCATCTCTCTAGACTTTAGCGATAACTTGCTCTCCGGAGAGATCCCTGAGCTTGTTGCTCAGATGAAAAGCTTGGAGATTCTCCATCTCTTCTCTAATAGCTTAACCGGAACAATTCCAGAAGGAGTAACTTCTTTGCCACGTCTTAAAGTTCTTCAGCTTTGGTCCAACAACTTTTCTGGCGGGATCCCAGCGAATCTTGGGAAACATAGCAACCTCACTGTTCTTGATCTTTCTACCAACAATCTCACCGGAAAACTCCCTGATACCCTCTGTGAATCTGGCCATCTCACCAAGCTCATCCTCTTTTCCAACTCTCTAGACGGCCAAATTCCACCGAGTTTAGGCACGTGCCCGATCTTAGAACGCGTGAGGCTTCAAAACAATGGATTCTCAGGCGAGTTACCTCGAGGTTTCACCAAGTTACAACTTGTTAACTTCTTGGACTTATCAAACAACAACCTCCAAGGTAATATCAGCACATGGGACATGCCACAACTTGAGATGTTGAACCTCAGCAGGAACAACTTCTCCGGTGATTTACCTGATCTTTCTAGAAGCAAAAGACTCAAGAAGCTTGATTTATCAAGGAACAAGATCTCTGGAAGGGTTCCGCTACGACTGATGAAGTTCCCTCAACTTATGGATATGGATTTAAGTGACAACGAGATCACTGGAGTGATCCCAAGCGACTTGTCTTCGTGCAAGAATCTAGTGAATCTTGATTTGAGCCACAACAATCTTACCGGAGAGATCCCTTCTAGCTTCTCAGAATTCCCAGTCCTAAGCGTTCTTGATCTGTCTTGCAACCGATTATCTGGCGAGATTCCGAAGAATCTAGGGAACATCGAGTCTCTTGTTCAAGTCAACATCTCTCATAATCTTCTGCACGGTAGCTTACCTTCAAGTGGAGCTTTTCTTGCCATAAACGAAACAGCGGTCGCGGGTAATAGCGATCTCTGCAGCGAAAACACCGCTAGCGGATTACGTCCTTGCAAGATTGTAAGAAAGAGAAGCACAAAGAGTTGGTGGTTTGTCGTCACTTCAACTTTTGTAGCTTTCTTGGCCGTCCTTGTCTGCGGTTTCTTTATCGCTCCTGTCTTTCAAAGAAAACATAACGTTTTGGTGGTCAAGAAAGTGGAACAAGAAGATGGTACAAAGTGGGAAATTCAATTCTTCGATTCAAGATTCATGAAGTCGCATACAGTGAAGGCGATTCTATCATCTCTCAAGGACGAAAACGTTTTTGCGGATAAAAACGGCATGCAGTTCGTTGTTAAGGAGGTCAAGAAGTATGATGCTCTTCCCGAGATGTCGGAAATGAAGAAAATTTCTGAGCACAAAAACATACTTAAGTTAGTTGCTACGTGCCGGTCGGAAAAAGTGGCCTACTTGATACACGAAAACGTCGAAGGGGAACGACTAAGCCAGATTTTGAATGGTTTGAGTTGGGAAAGACGAAGGAAGATTATGATAAGTATCGCAGAAGCTCTTCGGTTTTTACATTGCCGGTGTTCAATGGCGGTTGTTGCCGGTAATTTATCGCCGGAGAATATTGTCATCGACGTCAAGTATGAACCAAGGCTTTGTCTCGGTCTTCCGGGCCTACTTTGCATGGATGCTGCTTACATAGCCCTAGGTACACTTACATTTTTTTTCCTTTGTTAAACATAGTTACATCTCTTCGAAGTTCGAACCAAAAAAAAAAAACATATATTTCATTGTCGCCAAAAAAGACCCACAAATGGTTAATCATAAGCGTCTCATTCCGTTTTTGAGGTTTCACGTTTTGGAAAATAGAAAACATAAATGAGCCCAAATTTATTAGTTTCGCTCAGTTTTTTTTTACCCCATGGCCATAGGTTATGAATAAAATATTAATTTTAGAAATACAATATATTATTAAATATTTATAGAGTTTTAGTAAAAGCCAATCTATTTTTACTGTATATAAACAAAAAAAATTCTATAACAAAATTGGGTTCGACTTCTGATCGTTGAATTTCATATGGCGCGGTTCGGTTTTCAAGTCCACCACTATGTAATCCCAAAATAGTATGGATTTTAAAAAATGATTGTTGTTTTCATTTTACATGAAAAAGGGATTTTATTTATATTTTCATTTTTTTTATATTTGTAATTTCTCTTTTCCTCTGATCAAAGTTTTTATTTTTCGATTTTGTACCGTAGAAACGAGGGAGCACAAGGAAATGACAAGTAAAAGTGAAATCTATGGTTTTGGAATCCTCCTCCTTCATCTCCTCACCGGTAAAAGTTTTTCCGGTGATGAGGACATAGAATCTAAAGTTAATGGAAGTTTGGTTAACTGGGCTAGATATTCATACTTGAATAGCAATACTGAGACGTGGATCGACTCATCTATCGACACAACGGTACATCAGCGCGACATTGTCCATGTCATGAGCTTAGCTTTGAACTGTACGGCCATTGATCCACAAGAGAGGCCCTGCATCAAGAAAGTTTTACAAGCATTAGAGTCTACCTCATCGTCAAGTTCTTTTTGCATTTCATATTTTCCAAAGATACGGTTGTTGGCCTGACAATTTTCGCTTCGTGATCTATTAAGTAATTTTGGTAGTTTTTTTATCTATCAAGATGGTTTTGTTTATGTTATCTTGATTGTTTACTTATGGAATGTAAACGAGTATATATAATTTAAGTTGAAATAAGAATGGTCTGAATATCTTTGATGTGAACAAGAAAAAAAGCATGGACTTATCGGACTGACGAATTTGTTCTAAAATGTTTAACTAGTCAAGTAAAAATTACACATTGTAGTATCTTAATTCAATTTGACAAGTGATATGCATGTGACAATAAATTACATGTTAGGTCACTCAAATCAGACTTTGATGTTACAAGTTTACTACAAAGACATGTACCGTCCAATTAATATCTGAGGAAACACCACCCGGTTTGTCTGGGATTAGATAAAACCTTCTTTTTTGCCTTTACAAATTACAACCTTATATTTGGGTAGACCAATTCACTACAAAAACAAAACACAAGCAAAACAAACAAAAATTCCAACGCAAACGATTCTATCAGAAAATTCAACAGATATTCAACCGATTAATGATGGGAAAATTTCAATATAAGTAACAGGAAATACTTCGAAAATTTTAAAATTTGTTTGACGAAATTTGTCAGTTAGTGTAATCCGTTAATCTGATTAAGCTAACAAAGCAAATCAAACTCCAAAATAGTGGTAATTCCCAAATGTTTCATTAGTAAATTAATCATGGCGGTAAATGATGTTTAAATTTGTATTTTATTATTTTTACTGGAGTAAAAAACCTTTCTAAAAATCTTAGACTTAGTCGAAGGTGCATAGTGGAGTGTAGTTCTAAATTTCTAACAAAACCATATATGATTTTTACTATTTAGTATGGAAAAATCGAACAAAATTAGATTTATGGAAACGAGACTTTTTTTATAAAGTGAAAATGAGACTTGCGTGACGTGTTTATACCATAATGGAACCATTATACTTTGTGTTAAAGAATAAGTTACAATAGCACTACTTTCCTCGTCATCTTTATGAACCAACTATGACATAATGATAAAATAATTGCAAGTGATAATTAAATGAGATGATTGAATGGATAACTTTAATAAAATTGTACTTAAAAACATGAAATTTCGAAAATGTGGTCAAAAGATATTAAGGAACAAAACGAATAGCCAATACGAAAAGGACCCAACACTTGCACCCACTGTGGTTTTTGAAATTAGTTATCATTGTTCCATGGTTTCTCTTCTTAATTTTTTCTACTTTCTACAATTCTTTTATGTTTTGTATGTGCATGTTTGTCTATATATAAAATTATTTTTGCTTGCAATAATGAGAATGAGAAGATCGAAAAACCTTTTCTTTTCTCTTTTTCTTCAAAGGAGAGATTTGTTCATATCCATTTGTAATTATGTTTCCATATATTAGAAAACTAATAAGGACCAAGCTAGAGAGTTTCCTTAATCAAATTAATAACACTAGTTAACTACGGTCTATATAACTAAAAAAACGTTTCTATATTCGAAAAAATAAAAAGACATTGAGTTTTTTTTTTTCTTTATAATTGCAAAAATATATACTAATCTTAGAAATATACTCAAAATCATAACAAATGTTTCTCTAGTTCAATATTTGGACTAAGCCACATAGAAGAACCGAAATCTAAAATAGCATGGTAATTAAATAGGAACAAAAGACGCCTTTAATGCAAGTAGAGCTAATTCTTGTCTTCCTTGAAACCGAAGATTTGAGGTGTCGACGTGGTGACGTCAAAATATCCATCTTGAAGCTACTCAACCTCGGCCAGAAGCACCCGATGCCTGCACAAAAATTTGAGATCTCAGTCTTAAAGATAACATCTTGGACTTCTTGGTTATCAAAACATTAACCAAATATAAATATTATAGTCATATTTTAAAAATCTTTTACACACTTGCCAGCATGTAAAAAAATGCAATATATAAATGCATCGTTATAGATCTTTTTTTATTGGATTAATCTTACTCTTTTAAACAAATTGTTTAAGAAAACAATGCATGTTAAAAAAATGAAAAAAAATGAAAAAAAATCATGTTTCCGGTGAACAAATTCAGATAGAAGATGAATTGCTACGAAATCACTATACATAGACCCCTTTTACACCACGGATCGACAACATAAATCAGCCTTTCTCATAAAGTTTATACTCATCATGCTTGTTGGGTTTCATTTGCTTTTTGTTTTGTCAAAGATGTTGTTTGCTTTGAGATTAAAACCATTGTGTAAATCATGAATAAGTGTAGAGAGGGACGTAACAACTAAGTGGAGCATGTTCTAATGTCAAAAGCCTCGAAGATACCAATGATACTCGTTTCTTGGAGACCATGCAAAAACCCCTTTGGACCTTACTTCCTTTCCGGTCAAAAAAGTTCCTTTTTATTTCCCTTTTCTCAATAGCTTGGTCCATTTCAAAATTACACTAATCATGGCTTTTTCATTTATATCAGATTCAATAGATGTGAACAAACCATCTTCGTATAACATGATTTGAATTTTTATACTGAGATTTTGTTGGTGTGTGCAGCTAAACAAATGAACGTGAAGTATAACAATTTGCTTGATATGCATTTTTATTTTTAATTCAATGTTCAATTTATTAAGCAACAAAAAACCTCTTTACATGATTGATTTTTGGAATCCAAACGGAAGTTTAAAAGAGAATATCAGAAAATTTGGGAAATCATAATTCTACTTTCATCAATTTGCACAACATTTCATTCTGTTATGTGATATTATCTTATATATTTTCTTTTCTTGGCGGAAAAACCACAATACCTAACAAAAGGACAAGAAAACAAAAATAAATGTTATTAGCAGAAGAAAACTAACACAAGTGAAGAATTAAACAATGGGAGAACAAACAATAAGAGGTGGCATAGGAGAACAAACAATAATTTAGCAGAAAACTAACACAAGTGAAGAATTATACAATGGGAGCTACATTGAATAAGTTATTTGTATACTCTTCAAAAATAATAATAACATACGAATATAAATGAATAAATATATAATACGTATAAGAATGTATCAAAAAACCATTAAAAAAAAAGAAATGAAACTCAATATACAAATCTCGGATGCTCCATCCTGCAAGTGGAACACACACTTCATCTTGTGAGGTTATTAAAACGTTGCAGTACCAGTCCCAAGTCCACTAGAGCTTTTTAGGCAGATTATATGTCTTTTTGAGAAACCTCGTGGCAGATTCATCATTACGATAACACAAAACACGTAAGAGTGTGTTTGGCTCCATGCCATTCCACTGGCCTGAAGTTGGAGGCAACGGAAGCCTCGACTTAGCTGAAGACCCGTAAGCTTCGAGGGTCGTTCCCTTGAACCTCTCTATTAAACTGTCTGTGTCTGTACTAAACAAAGGAAGCACGCCTCTGACCGTGGTCGAGAACTTATCAATCAGGTCCATGGCTAGACCATCTCCGTTTGCCCAGAACATATCTTTCATTGATTTGAAATCTTCTTCCATTATCTGGGAGTCTTGTCTTGTAAAAGCCCTAGAGGGTCCTCCAGCTAGTAGGACAAGTAAGAATCCATCGAACGAGGCTTTCATAATATCGGTGATGATGCGTGTTCGCACTCTTTCATGTACTGTCTCTGCTATGACTGTCAAATTCTGTTCGAGCTCCTTGAGGAAAGGATCGATTCTAGAAGATGAAAGGTCACCGATGTATAACCCATCCCATAATGTGTGGCTTAGGTCATGGAAGACAACTTTGTAAGCTAGAGACTCAGAAAGCTGTTGAACGCCTTCGATGCAAGCCGCTGGTGTGAGCTCAAACTTTTTTTCTAAGCCATTGGAAAAGTCATCGGTGTGAGCTGACTCACAGTTCCTCAGATGTGTGATCACTCTCTTTTCCACAACGTCGAGTTCACTGCGAATTTTGTGCAAGCTGTTTATTCTAACACATAGCTGTGTGACCCCAAAGGAATTCTCACCGTTCATAACCGAAGCCTGAGAGTCTCTCTTCTGAGAGGTAGGTGTCTTTTCTTTCTTCTTCCATTGGAACTTCGACTCCGTTGTACATCGGGTGAGTGCAGGCATTGTGGGCATGTACGTAGTCCGAGAGCCTGAGCATCAGCATACATATGTAAAGTGTGAGAAATTAAGAGTTGTAGACTTCTTCCATCAAATAGAAAAAAAAATCTTCCAAATCATGTGCACACTTACCGCAGCCAGATTTCGCCTTTGAGACATAATACTGAAGATATTTATCTAAACCAATGATTAAATCAGGTAATACTGCAGGATGCATGGGTATGGGAAGCTGAAAAAATGCTTCCAAAGTTTCATCAGTAATTCGCAACACTTCGGCAGCAGATTGAGCATATCCTCCTTCCTGGTTCTCTAGCGGTTTCCAAACCTGAACAAAAAATTTGCGTTAATTTAGTTCAACCTTAAAACATTTATCACCCACAAATAAAAGAAAACTTAAAAGTTGAAATGACAAATTCTAAGACCAAACTTCCTGACAGATTTACTAACCTCTTGCTGCAAATTCCTGTCAACCCATTCCTTAAGTCTGTCTATTCTTGCCTTGATCCAGTCTTTGACCAAATTAGCAATAACTGTCTCAGCCTCGAAGGGAGGCATTTCACGGATAATTGCTTTGCCACCATCATCACTGTCAACAGAATCCTCTACTGCTATTTGCACCAGATCCTTCTCTAGCTTATCTGCAGCTCTTAATATCTGGACAGCATCGGGTGTCAATTCAGATATTCCGGATATAAACTGTTTAATCTCATTCCCATAACAAACATGGAGGGTAGCCACAGCAACCCCTGCAGCAAATGGATGCCATCTCTTCAATATTGGACTGAACATTCGCTTTTCCTGAACAGCTAGCTCACCAATATCCTTCGCAAGAATGGCCAGAACAGGAAGAGGATTTTTCTGGTTCCTAGATGCTCTCCGGCTAGAATCAGCTTTCTCCATCCTCTATGGAAAGACACACATAAAGAGATAAGTTAGAATAATTGTTGGAGCAGTCGTAAGTAAAAATAAATAATGATGGTAAGAATCCCCTAAGAAACTGCAAATACTTGCCTGAGCAAAACAAGTGCGTAGTGATGACCTGATGTATGTCTCAATCCTGGTACGAGCTACATCAACTTCTCCTTTCCTTTTTCTACGGTACTCGTTAGATATATCTTCAACTAATATCCTGGCAGCTGATACACCCAAAGAAACAATTCCCTCCATGGAATTAACATTACCTCGGTCAAAGGTGTCATGGTATGCAAGAAGCCTTTTCTCTGCCCAACCTAATATAGCACTAAGTGTAGAACTCAAAACTTGAGAGTATTCAGGATCCTTTGTAGTCTTTGCATCTTTGGCAACTTCTGCCAGTTGAGAATCACAAGCATGAAGCAAGTCCATCTCAACTTGTCCAGTTACAACATAGCGACTAAACAAAAGCCACGTAAAACAGAGGTTATGAAGCATCTGGTTGATTCCAAGAATTACCCACGTCTTCTTAATATGTTCCATAAGGTCATCAACTTCCTCAACCATGGACGTCGCGTCATTAGAATCAAAGCAGGCTTCTAAAAGCAGTTCATAGAGCCTGAGATTAAATGGAGAACCATCAGCCCAGTGACAAGAGTCAGAGAAAGACCCATCAGATCTAGTGGCAAGAGACATGACCGCTGATCTTAGACTTTGCATTTGCTCGTTGTTCCTTCCAGTCTCCAACGGCCGATCTAAAGCACCATGAATTATCTGTCGCAACCGTTGAGAAGAATTCGTCTTATCAAGTGGTACGCGAGGATGCAACAAAANTGCTTTCTCCATTCTCTATGGAAAGACACACATAAAGAGATAAGTTAGAATAATTGTTGGAGCAGTCGTAAGTAAAAAGAAAAAAAAAACATAATGATGGTAAGAATTCCCCCAAGAAAATGCAGATACTTGCCTGAGCAAAACAAGTTCGTAGTGATGACCTGATGTATGTCTCGATCCTGGTACGAGCTACATCAACTTCTCCTTTCCTTTTTCTACGGTACTCATTCGATATATCTTCAACTAATATCCTGGCAGCTGATACACCCAAAGAAACAATTCCCTCCATGGTATTAACATTACCCCGGTCAAAGGTGTCATGGTATGCAAGAAGCCTTTTCTCTGCCCAACCTAATATTGCACTAAGTGTAGAACTCAAAACTTGAGAGTATTCAGGATCCTTTGTAGTCTTTGCATCTTTGGCAACTTCAGCCAGTTGAGAATCACAAGCATGAAGCAAGTCCATCTCAACTTGTCCAGTTACAACATAGCGACTAAACAAAAGCCACGTAAAACAGAGGTTATGAAGCATCTGGTTGATTCCAAGAATTACCCACGTCTTCTTAATATGTTCCATAAGGTCATCAACTTCCTCAACCATGGACGTCGCGTCATTAGAATCAAAGCAGGCTTCTAAAAGCAGTTCATAGAGCCTGAGATTAAATGGAGAACCATCAGCCCAGTGACAAGAGTCAGAGAAAGACCCATCAGATCTAGTGGCAAGAGACATGACCGCTGATCTTAGACTTTGCATTTGCTCGTTGTTCCTTCCAGTCTCCAACGGCCGATCTAAAGCACCATGAATTATCTGTCGCAACCGTTGAGAAGAATTCGTCTTATCAAGTGGTACGCGAGGATGCAACAAAAGACCTGCCTCAAGAACCTTCAATGATCTCTTCAACCAAGCATCGTATTCTTGCTGATCCGTAAAATCAGAAGACTTTAACTGCTGTAACAATTCTAATGGAAGAACTACCGACTCAATCTTCCTTCCAACCTGAAATCAAAAACAGACAAACAAACAAACAAGTCATTCACTAAAGCCGAGAACTTTCACAGCCTCTAGCAGTTATTACTAAGACGCAATTGTCACAACACACATTTTTCTTATCCACAATAGTACCAAAATTTAAGATCTATCCCAGATAAGTCAATGGGGTCATGTATAACACAAGATCATGAAATTAAACTAAAATCAAGCTCTAATCAGAACTAATCCATCTGCACAGTAGATCCTCCTTAATGGTGTGAAGTAAGAATTTGATCAACCCAAGACAAAATTAAGCTCAATTAGGATCAGAGAGATCCAGCGAGAAGTGAAATTGAGCTAACCTGACTAGCAGCAATCCTAAGAAAAGCTCTACGAACACGGGAATCAACAGCCTCCGATACTCGCATTTGGATCCGCATTAGCTCACCGACAGTAGTGGGACGCTTCGACTTACCATTGGAACCCGAAGCAGAACCAGAACCAGAACCAGAGCCAGGACTCTTATTATTAGATCCAGGCGAAAGCGAAGAAGAAGACCTCAACCCCAAAGCCTTCTTCATCTTACTAGCGGCGGCTGAGGTCAGAGACCTCTGAATCGCCGGCGAAGCAGGAGAGCCATTGGGAGAATCCTGATTCGAAACAGCGACCGAAACAGCCGATGAGAGAGGCTTCCCGGTGGCGCTACGACATGCGGCGACGAAGATCTCGTAAGCAATGAGACGGAGATCGGAATCGGAGAGCTGAACAGCGAGTTGTCCGAGTGGTGAAGGAGGTAGATCGGAAGACATTGAAGAAGAGCGTGAAGTCGCCGATTGTGACGACGGCGGCGGTGGCGTAGACTCTCTCTTGGAGTGACCCAGAGACAGCTCTCTGAAGAGGTGAGCCATTATTTATTTTTGCGTGTGAGAGCAGCGAAGCGAACGAGAGAGATAGAGAACAAAAACAGCTTTTTTGATACAGTTACTTAAAATAATTTAAGCAGAAAATGGCATTATTGTAATTATTGTTTCATTATTGACTTTTTTAATCTCATTATTTAAAGGAATTTTTCAATTAGTGTTAGTTATTGGATTGATGTTTAGTTGTTTGTTTACCATATATAATTATCGATTAAGTCAAGGGAACGAGTGAATTAGGTAACTAAATAAGAATATAAAAAATAGACGTAACAATTTCTATAATTTATTGCTATTGAATACTAGTGTATTTTTTATTATTATATAATTCATACTGTTAGGCAAGAAAATCCTAATTGTTTTGTAATAATTTTATATACTGATGATATGATATCTAATATACTTATTTAAAACAGTGCTGGTAGAATTAAATTTAAAATTTGAATTTTGACGGAAAAATTAGCATCTGATAAACTTAAAATTTTCGTTTGGTAAAAACTAAAAATGGTCAAATTATCTTAAAATATTTTAAGTATCATATTATGAATTCTTGTATTAGCAAAGTACTAATCCAAAATTTAATCCATAAATCTCAATTTTTATGGAAGAGTATGACCAGTAGTAGTATTGGTAATATTTGTTGTATGAAATGTATGGGTTAATTTTATTAGCTATTGAGTCATATCGAGATTGGTAATTTTACAATAAGAATAACGGATTAATATAAAAGTGGGAAAGGGAGCTGGAAGACGAAGAGCATCAGAGGCGAACAACTTGGAGACGGTCTCACGCTCATGAGTCATGTCTCATGATCCTTTTTTAGTGGGCATATTGGACCACGTACATATACATTTTTGAAAAAAATAATTAAATTGTTTCAAACGAAATATATATACATATATATATATATTAAAAGTTTGTATGTCATTAGGAAGATATTTAGGATACTTAGGTTGTTTTGGTGAATATATATATTAGGTTAAGTTAGAATCGTATACATTGGTTTAAGAAATCGAAAATGAATATGAATCATCTAATATTACTTTCTTCATAAAAAATAAATATTTTTTGTGTTTTTTTTAGTTTTAACAACTTTTATAATGAAAATGGAAAGAGTAAATAGTTAGTGGATATTTTTTTTCTTGTGGAATCTCCTAAATAGCAAAAGAAAAAAAAATGAATTATAGAGTCTTCTAAATTCTAATATACTTGGCGATTGGGAACATTATTCTTGACAGCTAACCGGAATGAAGACAACATTTACACATGCTATTCGGTTAGCAAAATGCCAATTTACGAGTGTAAGTTTCGGAAGTTTCCTAATTATTTGACTGACATATAGAACAATGTATAGATATCTATAACATGTGCAAAAAAAAGCATATGGTATATACTATACACAGTTTTTCTTTTCAATAATATTTTATATTAATTAAAAGCATCGTCTTTTGAGATTAACCATTTTTTTTTTAATCAAATCCATTTGTTCAATTTTTGATATTATTACTACTGAACACAAAGAAAATAGAATCAGACGAAAAGCTTCCTTGTTTGCTAGCTATGTTTTTGGTGTAGATATTATATTCATCAGTTTAGAACAGTGAGTCTTTTAGTCAGCAATAAAAAGGGATATATATATATATATATATATGATAGAGAATAAAGAGATTATTTGGATACAGGGGGAATAAAGGACAATACTGCAACTTCTTTGCTTTCGAAAATTGAAACTAGTATCAGTTGTGTCCATGGTTCTAAAACACTGTTATCTACTTCCACCAAAGATGCAGCAAGTAAATTTTGGATCATATTTTTCTTCGAACCAGACCTTTGAAAAAGTCAAAACTGTAATTGAAAATACACAATCCACATTAGCTTTAACATGTACCGTGACTTTGTTATCCATTTATAGATTCAACTGCTTAAATAAAGTTTACCTGTTGCCGTCAGGGTGAAGCTCATACATTTGATTGTCATCTCCAATAGCCAGCAAATATCCCGAAGAAGTCAAACCCTGAAAATATTAGAAACAGATGCAAAAAGGATCAAAAGCACCATATTACAATGACTGTATTCCCCAGATGATGCGAATGGACATGCATTGTATATAACCAACGCAAAAAAAAGAATCCTACCTGGATAGTAACAACATTTTGAACAACTTGTTCCTGTACTTTTTCTTCAACAATCACTCTTTGCTCACTGCACATACACGGTAGAGTGTTTCAGCCAAGCAAACATGGTTACAGTGTATAGCCCCCAGTTGAAAAGCATTTCCAAAATACATGCTAATTTACCAAGTTTATTATTAGCCTTTCAACTCAGATAGTGACAAAAATGAGATACGAATACAATCATAATCAGTTCAGGACCTTCAGGTTCAGACAACAGAAACCCTTCAATGAAAAGCAGACATAAAAATGCAATCGAAAGTCACCTGTGTAACCATGTTCTGTAGTAAAGCTCCTCGAGAGATTTAAAACCTGTAAAATGGAGACTGATTATGTGATAAATATAATTATTTCTCTGACGCCCATCTCATCTAAATAACTTTATGGAGGATACTTCAAAAGTGACAAAGATGCTCGTAAAGAAGCAAGCAGCTAACTGAATCTTTAAGCAGTCTCTCTGAGATCAAAGGTTTAACATTACCTTGGTCCATGAATAGATCAAAGAATTTTTCAAATTGATGAAAAAAAGCTCCAAGGATTTCTTCTCTTTTGAGCAAGTTTGACGCAGGAGACATGTCTTTTAGTGCAGCATTTAAGCATGTGGTTGGTTGCTCGTTGTCCACATTCAATCCCACACCTGCGAGAAGGATCAGTCAATTTCTTTTAATCTACAAGTGGAGAACAAATCAAAGCAACAAGACTACGAGCTGCACGCTTCGACTCTGTTATAGTAGTCAAAGTAAACTTCAAAAAGAGTAATGCTTATTACCGACACTGACATGAAACTTCTTTGATCTATAAGTCGAGGTACACAAAATGCCTCCAACCTTAAGGCCATTCAAGTAGAGATCATTCGGCCACTTAATTTTAACATCAATGTACGGAAAACCCTGTATATTAATGAACTTCAAATTAGCTAATAATATCTGATGCAATGGATCAAGAACACAACATTTGCGAGAACATACTTTCTTGTCACAGACATGATTCACTGCTTCGGTTACAGCAAGAGATACCACATACTGTACCAAAGGCACGACACGACCATCTTCCATTTCTAGAGTAAAAGAATACATAAGACAACCCTTTGGAGATTCCCATACATTCTTAGTTCTGCCTGCATATTCATCAGTTAGTTGCCACACATAGTTTCAAGTTTTCATATCTAAATTCTACTTGCTTACTAAAATACTATCTAATAATCCAAAAAACTCTTACCTCGACCTTTAAGCTGGACATCAGTGACACAAACTGAACCAACTGGAAGCTCAGAGAAGTTACTGAAAGAAACTAAAACGCAGATTTTAATACAGGAAAGGTAAATAACCTTACAAGGGAGGAAACTAAACAGAGCCACTTACTGAGAAACAACATCGTGAGTGGACGACAAGCGGGGAGACCAAATGAGAAACCTCCCAAACTGATGAGTTAGAATGGAGTTCATAAAGAGTGAGAGATCGAAGGAATCACCATCATCATCTTTGACCACATGCTTAGCCTCGGATTCTAAAAAGAGTGAAACTTTGGTATTGTCTGGGAGTTTAAGCGAGTTGTTGTTGTTCTTGAGACGCTTTGCTATCTCAGTTTCCACAGAGGACTTGCCACATAGAACCAAGCTACAAGAAGCATGATGACTCTCCATTGCTAAATAAAATCAAACAAAAACCCAAGAGAGTTTCTTCTAAAGCAATACTCTTTATTAATAAATAAAATAAAAAGCATATAAATCAGTATCCATAAAATCAGGGGATCGGACCTGAGGCAGCGACGGAGAAAGATAGAGGACGCAGAAGAGTCTTAAGAGAAGTGAAACGCAAGAGGTACGCCACCGTACAAAATGCAAGACTAAAACAATCCAAATAGATGAAAATTACTTAGATAAGGTTGTTGAACCAACTCCTTCCATTAACCAAATCAATCATCTTGCCATATTAAACCAAGATAGGGAGAAGCAACGGCGATTCTGGTTTCGTGTCGGGTAAATCGAGGCCACTAGAGGATTCGTAGGTAACGGATTCAGAAGCGGAGGCTGCCCGAGAAGTCTCCGGAAAACGTGGAGGTGGCCGGAGTTGCCGTCGTCGGATTTGTGTTCTGTTTTGTCATCGAAGAAAATGAATCGAGGAGATTGTTAGTTATGGGCCTTAATGATTTAGTCTCTAAGCCCAAATATGAAATCAGCACATATGCAAAAACAGTGGTATAAAAGGATGTTGGCCCAATTACTTCACATTACGTTTGTTTGAAACTTTTTAAATATAAACCGCGCATATAATATCATGTGATGTTGTTAAGA
Source organism: Camelina sativa (assembly GCF_000633955.1). Classification (NCBI taxonomy): domain Eukaryota; kingdom Viridiplantae; phylum Streptophyta; class Magnoliopsida; order Brassicales; family Brassicaceae; genus Camelina; species Camelina sativa. The sequence continues at coordinate 24,354,510 of NC_025700.1, read as the reverse complement.
TGATAAAAAACCATACAAACAAGAAAACGATTACGAGTAACGGAGTTACTTTAAATTACAAAGGAGATGTTTGTATATTCAATATTGTGTCTAGAGCCTAGAGGAAAACTAATTAATTAATTCTATTTGTATTTGGGGTTTAATTTTTCCTCAGGACTTAATTAGAAAAGTAAACATTTTTTCATAATATAATTTGTAAACTAAACACTTTATAAAATATATTTGTAAAATAGTAATTTTCTCTTTCTCTTCTCTAATACAACTAGACATTTTAATAAATGACCCATTTAATCTTTTGTGCAAAGATAAATATTCCACAAAAGATATTTTGTACAATCATATCTTTTTAAAAAAAAAAACTTTTAAACTTGATTTTGTTATTAATTAAATACCAAATAAATTATATAAATTCTTCAAAATACCTTTACTCTCAATTTTAGTTTAGGGTGTGTTTAAGATATCCTCAAACTCATAACACCTATATACTTCTCTAATAAGTGTATGATTGCACAATGCAGGTCTAGCTAAATGCGCCTTAGCTCCACATATTGCTAGTATTTGAACAGGCGAGTGAAGTCACCGTCCCTAGTTATTAATAGGATATTGTTGGAGCATCCAAATTTTTTTTTATTTTGTACGTTAGCACTAGATATTATAATTTTCTATCATCCTCCTAACATTTCTCCATTTTCGTAGCTGTAACTCTGAAATAATACTTAGAGTAAGATTTTTTCATAATTTCCATAATAGTTAATTCACCTTTTTCAAATAGCGAGTTGTTAGTCTATACTATATACAAACTTTTTTATTCGTTGTTCAAAATATTATTAATATAATTTTATTATATAAATATTGATTTTCAAATTTAGTAACTTACGTAATCACAACACTGACATATGTCAATATTAACAGAAATATGTTAACTTATAGTGTTAATGCTAACATTTGAGGACATATCATATCATTTTGGGTTAGAGAATGAGCATCTAGATGATTTTTAGTCGAATCTGTGCTGAATTCTTCACTAAATCGGCTAAAAGATATTTTTTGATTTAATGTTTCCACAAATAAAAATATCACTTCCCATAAATAATTTACTGATATTATATTGTGAACTGCTTATGTACTAATGATTCTAAGAATTAAAAAATCAAATAAAAGCGAAAAATGTGTATACACATTCATATTTGTCTATATTTTCGAAATAATAATATATACTGGGTCTTTCGTTTTTTAAAATTCTTGTAGTGGGTTAAAAAAAATTGTAATTCTTCTTTTTTTAAAAAAATTATATTGAAAAAACAAAAACTTATTTTTCTTCAAAAAAAATTTAATCTAAGCCATGTAATTTAAAAATTAATAATTAATGGAGATGATAAAGGGAGAATAAAAAGAATATTCTTGTTTTGAGATTGTAAATATAAAAATAAACATTTAATTTTGGGTATTAAGTCGCACACTTTAATTAATATGTGTATTTTTCCAAACGAAAAATTTCAGATATCAAATTTCAAAATAAGAAATAGACGATCTTTTCTTTTTGATTTTTTTTGTTGTCATTCGTAATTGATAGAGTAATAGTACAAAAATCACTGGAACTGGAAGCGGCTTAGCTTGTTGTGTTATAAGAACTGCGCCCTTGACTCTCTCAGTTAGAAGAATGTCAATTTGCTAGGAAGACGATCAAAAATGAGTATAGTGCACATGCTGACACCTGAAATCACACGTGTGGAGATTATAGGGTCCATCAAAAGCACTATGACGTGGAAGAGCGTTTAGGAACGCATTACCAAATAAAACATGAAACAGTAACCGTGGATTATCGAGCTATCTTTTGTTTGTATACCGTTGGATTCTCTCAACCATCGAGAACCGTGAAACTGGACTTATGTCGGTGCATGGTTCTGCAAAAGTCTCAAATACACAAGTTAAGGAAAGTGATTGTTACACCAAAAACGACAAATCCTTTCTTTAAAGTTCACAAAAGTTTATAGGAAAAAAAATAATGTAAAGTGCAAGCGAGGAGAATGATGGCGTAATGCGTCAGCCGTCAGGGATAGTTTCATTTACAAAAAAAATACACATGGTATGTTAACGAAATTAACAAAAATTAGGATCATATTTTTCTCATTTTCTTAATCAGCCTTGTATTAGATTTTTAATTAGCCTTGGTATTAGATTATTTGATAGATTCGGCTAGCCAAACCGAAGAAACCAAAGATTATAAAAACAAAGTTATCTCAACTTTGTTTAGTTTCGAGTTGGCGCATTATACAGAACACCAACATCACATCCAACACAATAACAAATTCCCAAAGGAAACAACTTGCAACTAAATTCTATAAATAAGATGGTTAACAGAAAGAATAAAAGGTCATGAAACTAGTTCGACATATTATCTATAGAAGGAGAAATTGAATTATTGATTCCTCTGACTTAACGACCAAGACGTAGATTAGACTCAAAACAAGAAAAACAAGGATCTTTTTTATTTTTTTTTTGTTTTTCTCCTTATCAGCCTAGGTATTTCTCTATTAATTGATAGATTTGGTTAGCCAAGTTGAAGAAACCAAAGGTTATAAAAACATTGTTATTTCAACCTTGTTTTAGTATTACGGGCTAAAGAGTCAGCTTTTCCAATAACAATAACGAAACGATTTTTTTCGACGATCAATAACGATTCTAACATCACAACCAACACACACACACACACAAAACAAAATCAGGAAAAAAAACACAAAACACAAAGTCTATAAAACAAGATAGTTATGGAAAAAAAAAAGTCAAGAAATTAGTAAGACATATATCTATATATCAGGGAAATTGAATTTATTGATCCATCTGAATCTGATTTTACAGTTCCAGGCGAGGATTAGTCTCAAAACAAGAGAAACAAATCTATTCTTGATTTTGTTTTTCGTTTGAATAAGAAAGTTGTGTAGACAAAGCCATTATCAACGCACTAGCAAAACAAAACAAAAAGCTATGACACTTGAATTTTCTCTCCACTCGACCAAAAAAAATAAAAGTTTGATGGCTTCAATGTCAAGACTCATGACTATTGTTAAATTCCGAGCTTTTAAAGTTGGTCATACGTTATAATGCTTAAAATGTATATTTTTGTATTGGGTATGAGATTTTATCTCCTATTGTTTTTTTTTAATCTCCTACTGTTTTCATTATAACCTTTTAAAATTCATATATTAAAAATAATATACAAATAAAAATCTTTAATTTTTATACTATTTTAAATCCACTACTTTATAGTATTTCTTTTACTATCTATTTATTGTTTTTTTTTTTTTGCCAACAGATTACAAGATTGACTCAAACGAGCCAATTAGACGGGAAGTTATTCACAAAGGTGATTGGAAGCGACTCCACTCTAGCACGACGCGCCAGTTTGTCCGCTCTACCATTCTGTGATCTTGGTACCTGAACGAGAGAGAATGAAAGGAATTCACCCTTATCTTCATCAATAGCGTCCAGATATGTTTTGAAAGCAGACCACTCGAAAGGCGAATACACCATCTTCACCAAATCAGAACAGTCTGTGAGAAAGACGACTTTCTCGTTATCAGCACCAATCATACACCTCATTGCCCAGGTAAGGGCCTCTACCTCTGCGTGGAGCGGTGACAAGCTACAACGAGAATTAGATGCACCCATGGTGGGAGATTCTCCGTTAGGAGAAATGCAATACCATCCTCTGCCCATAAACTGATCAGTCGCCTTCCAAGATCCATCTACAAAGCATCGGTAACTAGATTCATAACCGTGAGCCACATTACAAGTCTGAGTCATAGATCTGGGTAGAGGCCGAGGGACATCAGTAGAAAAGGATCCGGATAGGTCTTCCTGGGCTGAAGACCACAGCCTGGATTCCTCCTCTGCTAACCGTAGGATTGCTACCGGGTTGGAGTCCAAGTTACTAAATAGTTTATCATTCCGAGCCTTCCAAATATACCATAGAATATCTACTTATTGTTATTGTTGTTAAAAGATTTTTTTTTTTGTTAAAAGAAATTTAAGTATTTACGTAACTACAGTAAAACTTCTATAAATTAATAATGTTGGGACTAAGACATTTTATTAATTTATAGTGATATTAATTTATCTATAAATTAATAATTATTATTTTATAGTGTAAATTAATAATTATTAATTTATAGATATATTTTTAATTATTTATTTTTTAAAAAATTATGAATTGGAACAACTATAGCAAAATAAGATTAAACTTTCGGATGTTATAAATTTTATGGTTTAGGAATTGAACTTGTAATATTTAGAAAGCACTATTTACAATAAATTACAAATATTATAGACAAATTGACTTATACACATGAGACACATAAATTCAAATCTATGAATAATAATATCAATTCTCCTATTTTAATAATCTGTCAAATTATCAAATTGTAAATGATGCATATCTAAAAATTAAAACTTTAAATTTAATTATTTGTATGACATGTTATAAAATATTTTAGAGATATCATTATAGGTTGAAAATACAACATTACAATTGTTCTATAGAATTGAGCTTTAGGAGAAACGTACACTATTATATCAGTATATATATATATATATATATAAATTTACATAATTATTAATTTATGATATTATTGGGATCATATTTTATAAGGAGATTTCGAAAAATTATTATCTTATTATCTTATCAAATATTGTTAATTTTTACACTGGTCCAACTTGGGACCAGTAAAATTTATTAATTTATAATGTTTATTAATTTATAGAGTATTAATTTATAGAGGTTTTACTGTATATCTTTCATCAAATAATTTTGTGTTAGTTTATATTACCAATTAAATTTTTTTTTTGCATTGTAGTTACTAGTTAGTAGTTATTATGATTTTCATTTCGACGACTATGATGACTTATGTCTGATGCATTTACTATTTTCAATTCTCAGTTGCGTGTCTCTAAAATATGTTACGACTTTACCATAAATAAATACTATATATATATATATATATATATCATGAAAGAGAGAATCTATAACATTATGAAGAGATCCTGACAATGTCCGTCAACATTTCTCCGCGTATACGCGTCTTCCCCACAAATGCAACAGTTTTGTGTTTTTCTTTTTTCCTTCTCAAGCTTTTTGTCATGTAATGTTCGAAGAAAGAATCACTACAAAGCTTAAACTTCTCTACAGAATATATTAAAAATATTCAAGGAGAAGATGGTGGACAGTGTCATAGTGAATCCATAAATAGTCTTTACTATTTTTATCAACACTTAAATAGTGTTAAAATGTTCACTGAAATTAATTACAATAAAAACTACAATTTGAAATTCGTAAGATATTACTATTCTTTTATTTTATCATTATGGTTATTACTTATAAACTGAATGATCTATTATGTATACTATTATTATTTTTAAATATTATTTGCTTGTCTGCCAAACTCGATCCCTTTAATTTAGTTTGGTTAGCCATTTTCGTTGTTCTCTTAGAATTAGAAAGATGGGAGAAAGTTACGTAGAGTTTTTGTGAGTTCTTCTTTGTTAAAAAAAAAAAGAGTTTTTGTGAGTTCTTAATGGTTTTTCCGTCCCAAACCACAACAAACTAGCAACTTGAAATTAAATCGGTAAAAAAAAATTGTTGGTATTGACCTACATCTCCAAACACTATTTTTTGATTCACGGATGTTATACTTATTGATACTTGATACATATCACAATCATATTAATTTGTAATTTTGAAAAATCAAATTTTATATAATAACAGAATAAAAAGTATATTTATTTACCTTGTTTTTTTTAAAAAATAATAGTTTTTCTGCATTTGAAAGTTTTCATAATGTATAGATTTAATAGGTTTTAAGTGTTTTACACATTAAAATCTTATTATTATAGTTGACAAATGTAATGATAATTTTAATTAGTAATTTTGACAAACTAAACGTTATATAGTAAAATATTTATGCATAGTTATTTTACCAAAGCTAAAAATCAAAAATGAAATATTAAACGTTGAATTTGCTTAAAGTTTACAAATTAATTTAAAATTCAGTAAATTACCTTTTGCTTTCCATGTAATCCTCAATTTTTAAAATTGATATCAAAAGTGGGTAAAAGACCCAAATTGTTGCATACTCTCTCCTCACCAGCAAACACAATTGTATATACATTATTTTGTTTGGATTAAAATTTATACTAGTATTTAATTTGGTTCTTTTTTAAAAGAAGTGCGTATGAAACCGACACCTCTCTGAGACAAAAAAAAAAAAAAAAAAAAAAAAAAAAAAAAAAAAAAAAAAAAAGAAAAANGAAGAGTGTGAAGAGAGCCAAAGTATATGTTTTCAAAAAGTCTCTCTCTCTTTCTTTCTTCGTTACCTCACTCTGATAACACCTCTTCACCTCACACACACACACGCACGCGCTTTCGGATCCGTCTCCTTGACCCGCCCATTAGATCCGAATCCATTATCCTCCCGGGTCAGTCTCTTTTCTTTTAATTTCTCCTTCTTCCCAAAGTTTTCTCTTTCTCAAGCAAAAGTGTCTCTTCTTCTTCTGCTTCTTGGGAGAACTGAGAGGATTACAAGATCCATGTAAGAACCCCATCATCTCATAATTTGTTTTTAGTCTCAACCCAGAAACCCCTTAAAAACCCAGAAATCTAATTAAATTAAAAAATGGTTTTTGATTTATAGATTGTTAAATCATCATAGTATTTAAATGCCGTTTCTTATAAAATTTGCTTTTTTTTTTTTTAATAAAATTTCTTGGTCCAATTTTTTTAATCAAAGTTATAATCTTTGCATGTCATCTCCCCTTCAGAGTTCATATTTTTCTTTAATATATATTTTAAAGGTTTTATTTTTTCATCTTCTTTTCTCCGTTGCAAATATTTCTCCGCTGATTAGAGGAATTTAATTTAAAGAATTCTTTTTTTTTTTTTTTGGCATATTCTTTGAAAAATCTCATTCTAGATTTAATTTTGTTGATTATATTTAAAAAAAAAAAAAAGGTAACTAGAATACCAAAAAGTACGGTACTTTTTTGATTTATATAACTTATCTGATTCTAATTTATCGGCATAATTTTTTATATAATGTGTTGTATGAATCTCTCTGATGAGTTTTATTTTATTTGATATTATGAAACAGATTGAAGAAGAAGAAAATCGTAACCGTAAAAATGCTGAAAACAAGAGCAATGTTTCCTCTCAAGGATCATCAGTCTTTGGATCAACCACCATCTGATCTTGTCGGCCTCAAACCGATCACTAACCCACTGGCTCTGAGTCTTTTGATCGGTCTGAACAACAACAAGTGCATCTCAGATTCTGATTTCGTCAGGAGTCCCAAATCTCCTCTTGAATTCAGGATGTTGTCTACAATGGCTGCTGATCCTTTTTTCCTCAGATCATCATCACTCACTCCTCCTCATCTTAGCTGTTGTTGTCGCCCTTCTGCTAAAGTTGGCTTAAGCATTGTTGATGATCGGAGTTTGTTGCCTGATGTTGTGTTTGGACCCGCGTTGAGGATCAAATGTTCCAAGGTTAGGGACAACCACCGTCCCAAGTTGTTGTTCCCTGTAGCCAAGATTGAAAAGGAAAAAAGATCTGGTGTCGTTTTCGAAATCGGTGATAACTCATCTGAGGCTGAACAGATTGGGTTGAGGAACCGTTCCTTTTCCGCTAATGATTGTCTGAGGAAAACCAGAGTTCTGTCTGGATCCAAGTTGGGCGTTGAAGGGGAGAGTGGTGGTTCTTCTGACAATGCATTCTCCTCTTGTCTGTCTGAGGATGACATGGAGGATTACACTTGCATCATTGCACATGGTCCTAACCCGAAAACCACTCATATTTATGGTGACCGAGTTTTAGAGTGTCACAAGGATGAGTCCAAGGGGTATGAGAAGCATATCGGAACACAGTCCGATTCCATTCTTGCATCTGCTAACTTCCTCAGCGTTTGTAACTTCTGCAACAAGAAACTCGAAGGTGGCGAAGACATTTACATGTACCGGTGCGTGCTCCTTTTCCAATACTCTGTTAACACTCACTCACACACACAAATGTCTAGACTTAGGATGATTATGAGTTGCATAGTCTGAGGAAAATGGTTTAGTGGTTGTGAAAAAATCTAAACTTGTGATGTTTGTGAATTGCAGAGAGAAACCATTTTGCAGTGAAGAGTGTCGTTCAGAGGAGATGATGATAGATGAGGAGGACCTGGAAGATCCGTGCATTGTTATGCATGAATCTTTAAAGAAGCTCTTCTGAACAAAGAAGCAGCTAAGATGGTGGCCAATGGGACGAGCTTTTATAGACCCGACCATCGTCTTTTAACTACCTAAAGACTTATTATTATGTAATGACTAGTGTCATGCCAATGTTAGGTAACATTTGGCATTAAACCCGTTCATCCGTCTACAAAGAGCTGTGTTTATGCACATCTATTAGCCGCTGCAGCAGCCACGGATGGATTGGCCGGCCTTATTTTTGTATATTTTGTAATGGGTTTCGTTTTTTTTTCTTTTTCTTTTGGATATCGAAGTTGAAGGATACTACCTACTAGTAAGATCTTAACTGAATAAGTTTAGAGTGTTGGTTACAAGAAAGGGATTGCGTAAACACTCCATTTTCTTTTTGAGTCTTGTTTTTGAGGATCTTCCTATGGCCTCTTAAGTTTGTATGAAGATTTTAATTAAATAAGTAATATTTATCTATTATGTTACAACTATATCTTTTGCAAACAGAATAGCCAGCATCTTCGGATTTGATCTACGCAGCAGCTGGTTGTTGTTTAGAGAGGGTCTGAAGTTTTGGTGTCTTGATCACACCCAATTTCGGCCATTTCCAAAAGCATGAGAATAATACTATTGAGAGAGAACAAACTCTGTAGGAGAAAAAGAAAAGCAACTCAAGTAACTCTGTCAATGTAATCAACAACTGAGGTGACAGCATACGTTCATAGAGAGTATATTACTATTGAGGGAGGAAGGACGTACGTTCGTCTCTTAAACTTAGAGATAAGTTCTTTGTTCATTGATATCCTTAGTTTAGATTGCACACGACCTCAGTTATTATACGGCATGATTTTTGTCAACATGTCTGTCGGATTAGTACTTTTCAGAATCTTCTTAAGCATCATCACTCCATCTTCCGAGTTCCGACAACCATACTTTCACAGACTCGAACATACGTTCACAAGATTAACCATGCGTCCACGGAATTTAACATACGTTCACATAAACACGTGATTCCATAACACTTTTGATTATGCTTGGATTTTCGATCAGTTAAAATATACAAACTAATAATCCTCCTACGTTGGTTTGTATAAAATTATTAAATTTACGTGTTACGTTGACGCAGTAACACATGGTTTTACTAAAACTTTCAAACTGATATGGAATTCAAAACATATATATATATTTTTTTTTGGTAAGGAGAGGGAAGACGAAGTCTCCTGCAATTTATTAAGAAAGAAAAATAAACTAATTACAACCGAACAGATCTAAGAGGCGCAGAACCGTTTGCATCTTCACATACAATGGAGTTAACAACCTCCAAAGACAAAACATAGTTTGCTAACCCATCTATAAGACGGTTAGCTTCCCTATATACACACGCGAAATACGGATTATCCAATCTCTCAAAAGAAAGTCATGGCACAAGAGCACCAGAAAAAACAGCGGATCATTAATCCCTGTCTGTAAAAATTCCACCACTATCTCAGAATCTATCTCAAGCTCAAGTCGCGTGATCGATCGCTCCCAAGCATATACAAACCGTAGTAGACTCCAAAGCTCCGCCAGTGAAGGTGAACAAATACCAATATTCAACACAAAACCTCCACCCCAATTCCCGAATTCAAAACATATTTTACAATTGAAGTAAATGATTCTTATATTCAATTCGAGATTAAACATATTTAAATATTTCTGGGCTACAAAATAAAAATTTGGGAAAATTGGTGTTACAAAAGATTTGAAAACTCGTTTTGCCTTTTCAAAGTTGACACTATAAAATCCAGGATTTTGTTATGCGTTATTTAATGTACATTTTTTTTTTTTGGAAAGAGATCATACTATATATGTTTTCTATCAACAAAACATTACACTGAAAATAGACTCTTTTATTAGTTGCACAATCCAGAGAAAATGAGTTTACAAATAATACATTACGAAATCTTGTTCTACAAGTCCAACTTAGACAATTTGCCTTACAATCGAAAGAAAGAAAAATTAAAGGGAAAAAACGAGAAACAATATATTAAAATTTGAGGAAGTTCCTTTGGTCTAGCGGTTTACTAAGGGCTTATTAATATTTCTATATTAGGTCTGGATTTTGAGCACTAGTAAACGTATTTTATTCAGATTAATGATGTAAAGCTTATCGGAAAGTCCAGAGTGTCGCATGCAGAGCTGTTCGTCGTGGTCTCGTATGTTGCGGGGAGAATCTGTCCAGTATAGGGATGTCGTACACGCAGAGCCGTCTGTGTTGCGGATATAGCATGTCCATCATAAGGATGTCATACATACAGTTGCGTCCATGTTGCAGAGAGAGCATGTCTATCATGAGAATGTCGTACATGCATAACCGTTAAACCGTATGTTGTAGATTCAAATGCTACATAAAGAACTGCTAGTTTCTTTAATGATATTTTTCATAAGGGGATAATTGTATGAGCCTATTGCCTAAATAGTCCATTGAGCATATATGTTTTATAAATTGAACGTCTTTTAACAAAAAAAAGAACTGGTGGTAGAATTATTGTTTATTGGAGCTGTTCATCATAATCGCATGTGTTTCAAATAGTTGAATATCATCATATTAGAATTAGATAAATATATTTAGTGTAATATAGAGGACAAGAAGAAAAAAATAGTCAAAGCAAACTAAAGTTGTTAAAAGAACGGAGAAATCGATTGATCATAAACCTGTTAAAAATATATAAATATAAAAGTGTCGCCATATGGATTCGACTACGGGGTTCAAAATTTAATATGGTTTCCCCTGACTTCAGGAGAGTAGTCTTTATGCCTATAAAACTTTTAGGATCACTCATAAATTATAAAAATAAAGATTGTATATATATTACAAATAACATTTTATCATTTAAAGATGTCGAAACATAACAATATCGTGAGTATTTTGAACAAGTATGAATGAAGCAGAAAGAAATTAATCAACTTCAGTTGACCTCACATCTCACAAGACAAGATCCTCCACTATTTCTCCATTATCTATCTTCTTTATAAAAATAATATACATGAGATCACTTCACAATGTAAGATGAGATCACTTAATTATCCCTGCATTATCTTCATCTTCGTCCTAATACTTACAAAACTGTATTAAAAGTCTATTTGATTAATTAAATGTTGGTTACTCAAAAAACTCATTATTCCTTGGTTACGAAGATGAGTAACTGAATATGTTAATGTCACCATAATTTTACTGAAACAAAAAGTTCTACACAGAAACATAGTATAAGATTAGATACCAATGGTTCATTAATAATCAATACGGAGTATTTTCCTAAAATCAGATATACAAATCACATTTTTTAATTTAATTTTTAAAATGTACAGTCTCATAAATTTAAATAAAAATAACCTATATATCATCATTGAATTCGCAACAACTAGTCACGTGATAGGAAAACGAACAATCTATAATGATAAGTCGCAGTAGTTGCAAAACGAACAATAGGTAACGACATTGCGTGTCACAGTCGCTAGCGATGGACGGACAAAGCCAGCGACTTTCCATTGCCGGTTAATTCATGTACTCAATAATAAATACACTGTTCTTATATTGTATGTTGAGCATTGACTTTTGTTTTATATAAATATACATCTTGCCATAAAATCACCTGCAACTTCAGGAGGTGTTAACTGTTTACTGAAGATATAAAAATATGTGCCCCCTATTAAATTCTTAATCAATTTAGTTGACGTCTAATTAAATCGTAAACATATATTAAGGATAAGTTTGATAAATTAATTAAGGCAAATTTTATAGAACACACAATAAAGAATCAGATACTGTCGTCATCTGAGTTTTTTTTTTTTTTTTGATTTTTATTGTCAACGCTAAGATATAAAGAGAGAGACGCTTCTTATAGCTCTGTTTCGATACAGAACAAAAAACAATGGAGTCTCAGTCTCAGAGTGGTCAACCTGAAACCCCAAAACGTTCTCGGTTCACCGGTATGTTCCATAAGCTAAGGACTAATCTTGTTTTCAGGTCGAAGCTAGCCGAAATAAACGGTGCAATGGGTGATCTTGGTACTTACATACCAATCGTTCTTGCTTTAACTCTGGCCAAGGATTTGGATTTAGGTACTACGCTGATATTCACCGGCATATACAACGCGATAACCGGAGCGGTTTACGGTGTCCCCATGCCGGTTCAACCGATGAAATCGATAGCAGCCGTGGCGATTTCGTCTACCGCTGAAGATTTCGGTATACCGGAGATTATGGCTGCCGGAATTTGCACCGGAGGGATCTTGTTCGTGTTAGGGATCTCTGGTTTGATGCAGCTTGTGTTTAATATTATTCCTTTATCGGTTGTTAGAGGGATTCAATTGTCACAAGGCTTAGCCTTTGCGATGTCTGCGGTTAAGTATATAAGGAAAGAGCAGAACTTTACAAAGTCTAAGAGTGTTGGTGATAGGCCATGGTTAGGGCTTGATGGTTTGGTTTTGGCTTTGGTTTGTGTTCTGTTTATAGTTCTTGTGAATGGAGATGGGGAAGAAAAGGAGGAAGAAGAAGAAGATGGTTCGAGAGGAAGAAGAAGAAGACGGATAAGGAGTTTTATAGCTAATGTGCCATCTGCTCTGTTGATATTCTTGTTAGGTGTTGTTTTGGCTTTTATAAGGAAGCCGAGTATTGTACACGACATCAGGTTTGGACCGTCGAAGATGAAGGTTGTGAGGATAACCAAAAAAGCATGGAAGAATGGGTTTTTGAAAGGGACGATTCCGCAGTTACCTCTGTCTGTTCTTAACTCTGTTGTGGCTGTGTGTAAGCTGTCGTATGATCTGTTTCCGGAGAAGGAGTTCTCGGCTGCATCGGTTTCGATGACTGTTGGGCTGATGAATATGGTGGGATGTTGGTTTGGGGCAATGCCTACTTGTCATGGAGCAGGTGGGTTAGCCGGGCAGTACAAGTTTGGTGGGAGGAGTGGTGGGTGTGTAGCACTGTTGGGAGTAGCCAAAATGGTGCTAGGGTTGGTGTTAGGAGGTTCATTGGTGGGTATATTGGATAAGTTTCCCGTGGGTGTGCTTGGGGCTTTGCTACTATTTGCAGGGATAGAGCTTGCAATGGCTGCTAGGGATATGAATACAAAGGGAGATGCATTTGTGATGCTTATTTGCACAGCCGTGTCTTTGGGCTCAAATGCTGCCATTGGCTTTGTAGCTGGGATTCTTTTGTATGTGGTTTTGTGGATGAGGAACTACAAGCGAAGCACCCTTCCTCTGCGATCCGATGAACATCCTTGAAAGTCTGCTTTTGTGTTTAGTGTTCACTTTTCTTCTCTTATTCTATGCTTTCTAATAATAAGTTCAAAACTTCATTGAACTGCATGTCACTACTCTGATTGATTTCGAGTAAACTCAGTGTACCATGTTTGTGATTAAGATATAAATAAAGAAAGTGAAGAGATACACCAAATTGCTCTGTAGCCATTCGGTAAGCAACAGATTTTCAAAAGATATTTGGTGCCTAAGTAAAAACTCAGACATGATCTGAATAAGTTAGCTCTATGGTCTCATCTGAGTATTTGAAGGATAGTATCAAAAATCAGGAGGAAACTTGGTGCTGTGTTAGCTTCAAGATTTTCTCCATCACCTTCACCCGTTACTTGGGATATGAACGTACTATCACCTAAGGGCTTAGCCCTCTTTTTCCATACTTTCTTAATCCAATCCTGACCTTTTTCATCTATTCCAATGTCCCTGTTTAACAAACAAAAACTCACCATCTTTCACTGCTGTGACTAGAAGACTGTCCATTTTCCAGATTCAACTGAGATGCTAAATTAGATTCCTTGATATCCTTTTTTTTTCTGAGCCCTTTTATATATTTGGCTTGAAAAATCTGATAGTGGACACTCTTGTGATCAACCAGCAGCCCATCTTAAAGTTTTGCACAAAACTGTATTAAAAACTCCTTTCATTCTACAATGCCGTCAAAGCCCCTTAAAGACTATTGTTAAATTGATTCTATTTATCATTTTTATTTGTTAGTAATGACTCACAGTGTAATCAATCGAGTTTTTTAACGATCAATAAAATATAAATAAGATATCGACTTATACATTGGCTAAAACAATGAAAATTAACAAATTGACAAAGATTAAAAATTCAAACGCACCTCAGATATAAGAGAAGAACATGGCAAATAATGGTTTACAAGATAGTTATCCGTGCTATACAACACTAGAAAATGTTTGAGTAAACTTTACTGTAATTTGTTTGTTGTAAAATGATAGTAAAAGTTTCATTTGATTTATTCTATATATTTTATAAGTCCATGTATGGTGATAAAAAAACAGAAGTTAATCTATAAGTCCATTGATGGTGCTAACTACAAATTAGTCCTAACATAAAATAAATAAAATCATCGTGATAGTAACATTATTTTACAAAGCTGATTCATATCAATATTTTAAAAATTTGCGGAAAATAAGTTTAAACTAGATCATTATGACAAATAAAATTGTTTAAGGAACTATGTACGTAATCAGATGTCATATATATAAATGAGGTTTAATTTCAATAATTTTAAAATTCACGATAAATAAGTTACAGCTGAAATGAAGTTGTTTTAGTTAGTGAATTATGTACAATATGAACTGTCGTATCAATGATTTCATACTTCGCATAAAACAAATTATCAGTCTAATGGATGATTAAAATTTACGGTACATATTTTAGTTATGCAACGGTGAATATAGAAAAATAAAATTACTAAAAAAACTATTAATAATCAGTGAACTTAATTAAGTAAATCCGTTACAAACATAATGACGTGTCTTATTCGTTATTTAAAATTTTGCGGGAAGTAAGCTGACAAAAATAGTATAACGAGAATTTCCCGGGAAAAAAGTTAATAAAAGTTTCTAAATTAATCTAAAAATGGCGTTACAATCGTTTTTTCTTCTTCTAGAGATGTCGTTACTACAACCGTTTTTGATTAGACAAATAAAAAACAATATCATTTGAGACTTTTTAGACTTAATTATATAGATTTAAGCAAAATTATCTCAATTTATGTTTGAATTTTACACAACTTGTTAAACAACATTGTAAACCTTTTATAACTAGTTCTGTAAAATTTTGGCTATAATTTTTTTTTGGGTCTAAGCTGTATATTCCTAAAAACAATTGAGTAAAAAAAAGACAAAACCACAAATTTATGAGGTACCAAAAGGTAAATTTACACAACGAATATAAATTCAGAGACACGAGCTTTTTAATGGCTTCTCCTCGCGTTATCTCCTTGTCCGATTTAGCCCTAACCTATACGGCTGCCACATCCAGATTTCCTCATCCTTATTAGGGAGGAACCAAAACCCTAATCCTATCTTGTT
>NC_025700.1:24324727-24337636 GCF_000633955.1 Camelina sativa | reverse complement strand
TCAGAGACACGAGCTTTTTAATGGCTTCTCCTCGCGTTATCTCCTTGTCCGATTTAGCCCTAACCTATACGGCTGCCACATCCAGATTTCCTCATCCTTATTAGGGAGGAACCAAAACCCTAATCCTATCTTGTTCTCTCCTATAAATCGCTTCAAAGACTGTTTCTTTTCTCTTCTTCTCTATCTCTCTCTCGTGTCCGTTTCATGTCTGATTGATTCATGATTTCTCATCTCGAACCCTAAGTTATACATCCATCGGCTTTGTGTTCTTCTTCTTTTTGGCAATCAGTGGTTAGTCAAAAGTCTAGGATTTTCATATAAAGATTTGATTTTGCTTTGAAATCGAACCTAGATTTCATATTGTTTTTGTTGTGTCTCTCTCTGTTCATCTTTTAGGTTTTTTTTTGGTCTCCTTTTGTTTATCCGTCGAGACTTCTAGGTGGAATCAAAGCTTGTTGCTTTATCTCGATCTTGGTTTTTAGCTGAATCGTGTGTTAAGATGGCTGGAGGTGGAAACAGGAGAGATGAAGGATCGATCACGATCCAGAGTACCAATTTGTTTGCAGCTTTGGACACTCGTAAGAAGAAGAAGAAGTCTGACAAGGCAGGTAAGGGCAAAGGGTCCTCTAAGTCACGAGAGCCAGAGAAGGAGCCTGAGCCACAGGTCTTTTGGGCACCTACCCCTTTGAAAGTTAAGTCTTGGGCTGATATTGATGATGACGATGAAGATGATGACTATTACGCCACCACTGCTCCTCCTCAGTCTGGCTGGAGCCCTTCTGAGCCTTCCCATACTGATTCAAAAGACGTTCATGTCGAGGTTAGAAGTCTAAACAGTTTATGTTTTATGTTGTGTGTCTCTCTGGTTACTGAATTTGCTGTATGCCTATTGAGAATATACATGATGGTAGTAAGTAAGAACACTTTGTGTATATGGGTTAACAATTCTCTTTGTGACTTGGGAATTCTGAGAGTTTGGTTTCTGTTCCGCTGTTGATTTATCTTATGCTTATTGCTCTGCTAAGGTGTTAATAAACTAGTTTATGTTTGGTGGTTATAGTTGCACAAGTTGCTTGACCACTCCTGAATGTTTCACTTTTGTATTACTTACGTTGTGGTTGCATTGGGGTTTCTCCTTTCTTGTTTAAAAAGCTGTTTTTCAAGTTGACATGATTTTGGCGTGAGTTCTGGTGTGTGTGATTTCGATTTCTGATGGGATTATCTTGGTTTGATTGTCAGGAAAGTGAAAGTGAGGAAGATATTCTTGATGAAGGTGATGATGAAGTGGAGGAGGAGCATGAACAGGAAACAGAGGTACAGGTTCATCCAGACCCTGAGCCTGAGGTGAAGAAGGCTCCTGAAGTTCCTGCACCTCCTAAAGAGGCAGAGAGGCAACTTTCCAAGAAAGAGAGGAAAAAGAAGGAACTTGCTGAGCTTGAGGCTTTGTTGGCTGATTTTGGAGTTACCCCCAAGGAGAATAATGGCCAAGAGGAATCTCAAGGTACTTTTTTCTGACATCTTATTGGCACAGCCATTGCAACTGATTGTTCCAGGCATTTGTGCTCTAGTGTATTGCTGTATTCTCTTTTTAAAATGTTTTGTGTTGTGTCATTTATCTTGCTGAGAAAATCAGCATGTTTTAATCTGTCTAGCATTTTGCTAATTGGGATACATTGTATGTTCTTTCGCAGATGCTAAAGAAGGAAAGAAAGAAGATGCCAATGGAGAGGGAGAGAAGAAGGAGAATGCAGCAGGTGGGGAGTCAAAGTCATCGAAAAAGAAGAAAAAGAAGGATAAGCAGAAGGAGGCAAAAGAATCTCAAGAGCAACAAGCAAACGACAACGCTGATGCTGTAGAGGAAGCTACTGGGTCTGAACCGACGGAGGAAGAATCTCCAATTGATGTCAAAGAAAGGATAAAAAAGCTTGCATCCATGAAGAAGAAGAAGTCAGGCAAAGAGGTGGATGCTGCAGCGAAAGCTGTTGCGGAGGAGGCAGCTGCGAGACGTAAGAAGCTGGCCGCTGCAAAGAAGAAGGAGAAGAATCACTATAACCAACAGCCTGTGCGGTAAATCCTGAATCACCACCATTTTGATCTTGATGGAAATACAAATATGAACATGTATTCCGCCGTATATTGTTCATATGAGTCTCTGTCCTAATAAATCTTTTGAAGGGGTCTGGTTTTTAGGGTTAAAGACATTGAAACCTTTTTCTAGTCGTATTACATTGAACAGGCTAAAGTCAAAACTTATCTCTTTGGTTTCTTTTTGAACATTTTTGTTTTTTTTATAATATCAGACCTTTTTAGGTACATTCTTGTCTTCAATCATCTTCGTATGTATGGTTTGATGGTGTTTATGTCTTCTGCTTTCATTTGATTTCATGTGTTCTGATTCATGTCTTGCTACTAAATCTGTTGCTTGTCCCTCGTCCATAAGGTATAATAGTGTTGCCCATTTGTAAGGTTTTTGACTAAAAACAGAAAAGGGTTAAAGAAGTGGGGTTGGGGTTTGATGATCGGTTCTAAATCATTTATCATCCAAAAGATGGACTAGATTACCGGATTTAGGAACATGTGAGAGGTTGGACCAGTGGAAAGAACATCTTGTGCCTTTAGCCTACTTTTGGATGTCCTTAGAATGGTGTACGTGAACAGATTTATTATGCGAGCTTTCATGTGATCATGATCCGAATATACCCATTTCTTTTTGTAGTGGTTAAGTAAGCATTCCATTCTCAAACCATGCATATATATACGCTCCTCGGATACTTGATTGTGCTTCACTCCAAGTCTCCAATTGAAACTCTCGATTTTGAACCCCTAAATTATGTTCTCGTTGCTATGCCTTCTAATCCACTCTGCCTTGGTGCTTCCTTTAACAATCAGAACTCTGAACCCATCGTCAATGGTAGATCATGAATGCATGCATGCACGATCATATCCATTATTGTGCCACTATCACCATCTCTTGTCCATTGATCAAAACATCTCTTTATCCTTGATCATCACACCCATTCACAGACTTGAGTGTTGTACTTGTGTTTCACAGACTTAAATTTCCTGTTCTCAGCCCCACACAGCCATTCTACTCATTAATCACGAACTCATGTGGCGTTCCGAAATTGTTGTAGTAATTCGTAGTCATGTTTCATCTCGCTTGTGTACATACATGCACTCACAATCAGTCTATATTGATCAATTTCCGTTTCAAAACCTCAATCTTTTCTCTCGAGTCTCAGCATCGTATTTCTATTAATATTCGCTCTGAACAACTTTAAGTGTTTCTTTTCACAAAAAGAAAAAAAAAACAAACAACAAATGTTTAATGCTTTTTACAAACAAATTCTTATTTTATTATTAGGCTAGTGGTTTATTAGCTAGATTGGAACTAACATATATGTTGGTTTCTATTTACTTTTTTTTTAACAAGTATAAAAGTAAAAAAAAAAAAAAAAATCACATGTTCGAAATTAGGAATTTTTCTTGATCTTCCTCATTTTCTATATTTAGTATAAAATTAAATTTATTCACATATTTCTAGATATTTTATGTTTTCTTATTCTTTTTTTTTATAAATGTTTTCTTATTCTTAATTGAATGAAGTTTACATTTTATTATTTTATTCATCTATTTTCCAAAATTTTGACTAATGGATGAAACATTTGTATACATGAAGAAATCTCTGATGGATTGACTCATAGATCTTATGATAATGTTCTTGACTAACTTTGAAAAACCAAATTTTATACAAGAAAAGGTATTTATAGACTTGTAAATGTAATTCCTTAAACTATCTAATGATAAATTTGGTCGTAGCTGTTTTTCTTAAAATTTGGTTTTCCCCATATACCAATCTAAAAAGTTTCACGAAACCTAACCAGTAAATCTCACCAGATACCCCGATAATTATCGATTATTTTGTTACAAGAAAATCCAATAAATTATTGAAATAAATCCACTAAAATTTTTCCAATAAATTATTGAAATAAATCCACTAAAATCTCTTCAAATCTTAAATCGGGTTTAAAGATATTGGTACAGGCGTTATCAAAATTGCGAGTGGGTAATTGCGGTTAAACCGGACCACATTTATACGCACCTTTGCTTGCTTTGTCCTTCTTCTTCCCCTATCACCTGCACACACACAAACTCGTAAGCTTCTTCGATTCTCTTCTTAGTAGAGGAAACCCTAGTTTCCACACCTTCAGAAACCATTCAACCTATGCCAGGATTCTCGGAAGTGGGTTGTCTTAAAGTCTGAAGCTTTAGGGGGCTAAGAGCCACACTTCTTGGTCCCCAGCTGATGAGAGCGCGATAATGAGCTTGAGATTGCAAAGCCCTTTTCTTTCTACTCCTCTGCTTCATGGTTCCTTTAATCGCAGAGACAAGAGAATCAATGTTGCTAGAAGGGCGTTTCGTAGCAGGCGTATATGTTCGGAGAAGAAGCAGAATGATTGGTTAGCCCAAGTTGCCAAATTTTCTCAGTTTTGTGGGAAAAATGTACAATTGCTTAGGAAGTCTCTTGATTCTAGAAGTAGAATGGAGGTAAAATGTCTGAAAGAGCCTTTTGCACGAAGTAAGGGTTTGGTTAGGTCTTTGGCTCCTGTTTGGGAAGAGGGTTTGTTTTTCTTGAGGTGTTCTGTTTTCTTTGCTGTGATCTCTGGGGTTTGCTTCTTGGTGTGGTATGGACAGAACAAGGCTCGTGCTTTTGTGGAGACTAAGCTTTTGCCATCAGTTTGCTCTGTGCTTAGTGAGACTATTCAGCGTGAGGTTGATTTTGGAAAGGTTAGAAGAGTTTCACCATTGTCCATAACACTTGAAGCGAGCTCCATTGGTCCTCATTGTGAAGAATTTTCCTGTGGTGAGGTTCCGACTATGAAAATTTGTGTCCGTCCTTTTGCTAGTCTTAGGAGGGGGAAGATAGTGGTTGATGCGATTCTAAGTAATCCAACTGTTTTGGTTGCGCAAAAGAAAGATTTTACATGGTTAGGGATACCTCTATCTGATGCTACTTTGCCAAGCCATTTGTCCTCTGAAGAAGGGATTGATTTTCGCACCAGAACTCGAAGAATTTCAAGGGAGGAAGCAGGGATCCGTTGGGATGAAGAAAGGGATAATAATGCAAGAAAAGCTGCAGAGATGGGCTATATTGTCCCTTGCAAAGATATTTCTCAAGCTAAAGATAATGCGGTGAGGCACGATAGGACTTTTACTGAAATAGCAAATCCCAACTCCTTTATTTGCATGGATGGAAAGATGCATTCAGCAGACCAACATTGCATGGACCCAAGTGTTGATTATGACGTGAAGCATGCTGAATTGGAGAAATCATTTGGCATAAAAATTCCTGGTTCAGGGCTCAAGTTCTTGTCCAAAGTGTTAAAGGTCCCAAGGAAGTACAAATTCAAGTGGAATTCAAAATCACATAATAATTCAAAGTCTAATATTAGTGCCAAGAAGAGAATTCTTGAGCGTAGTGCTTCAGCAGCTCTATGTTATTTCCATAGTCTATCACAACAAAAGCTTGAGGAGCCTTCAGTGATATCAACAAATTATGATGGGTTGAGTTTGGATATGCTATTAGTTAAAGGTGATAGAGAAATCAGTAATCAATATGATCGTTGTGTGCCGTATGGTGAGCAATCATTAGCTAATGATTTGGGTGGGAAAGATTACCGAGGGAGGAGAGAAAGGCTCCTTGGTGTAAAAAAGGTTTCCACGTTAGACAAGTTCACTGTATCATGTGATCCATTCCTTAAGACTGTTGAAATACTCTGTGCACTCGTACAAACTAAAGGAAGCCCATCTGGTGAAGATGTGAATTCTGCTGAATCTGAGACTTCAAGCAATCAGAGAGGGGATATATCTATGAATGTTGTGGATCAGAATGCGGACAATGTTCCACATGGTAATCGAAGTGAAAATCAACGTCGTGACGTTACTTTCAAAAAGCATGAGCATCAACATGTAGCAAATCATCAGCGTTTTACTAGGCCATGGAGCAAAAAGTTGAAGGAAATGGTGTTTAATAGTCTAATTGGTTCCTCTAAGAAGTTAACAGGAGGGGCAGATCCAAATGCTACTGACAATGCTTCTCATTTGAGTGATGGATTGGAGAAGCTCCCTGCTGGTTATGTTGAGAAGACACTACCAGTTATGCTTGACTCTGTACAGTTTAAAGCTGGGACACTTATTCTATTAGCGTATGGCGATACAGAGCCCAGGTGAGGGTCATTTATTTTGTAAATCTAATGTTTAAGTCGCCATTTAGGCCTTTCTTTTACTCTTTACCACCACCTTTCGATAATCAATTTTGTAGCATAACATTTTTACTTTTAGCGTCAGTCTAAGTGAATATCAAACCCTATACTATCCTCTGAGAACAGTATGGTCTTAATATCTCTATTTACATAGTTCAAGCTGAGTGAGGATGAGGTCTTTTTAAGATTTAAAGTGACTGATTTTGGTAAACAACATTTATTATGTAGAGAAATGAGGAACGTCCATGGACATGTTAAGTTTCAGAATCACTATGGTCGTGTGTATGTGCAACTTGGTGGAAACTGTAATATGTGGAGATCAGATGTAACATCTGAAGATGGTGGGCTTTTGTCCGTTGATGTTTTTGTTGATACTGTTGAGCAGAACTGGCATGCAAATTTAAATGTCACCAACTTCTTTGTCCCGGTAAGGTAGCAGATGAATAGATGACGTATGCTTGGTATCAGTTGCAATGGTTGGCTTATCATACTTCTACATGTCTGCAGATTTTTGAAAGAATTCTAGAAATTCCAATTGAGTGGTCTAAGGGAAGAGCTACTGGTGAGGTGCTTTTCTAATGTCCACTGTGTGTCCTCGTAGTCAATTGAAATTTATTATTTTCGTTATCAGTCTACGTTTTATGTTTTTAACTTCTCCATTTTTTCTCTAGTAGTTTCTTTGTACAACATCTCTACGAGCTGTTAAATATGCCCAACTATACCACTGGCTAAGTTGAGGGGTCTGAGCAAAGTTCCGAAATAATATTGGCTTTCCCTTGGTCTACTGCATTGCAGGTTCATCTGTGTATGTCTAGAGGGGAAATATTTCCAAACCTACATGGCCAACTTGATGTCACAGGACTAGGCTTTCATATAAATGATGCACCTTCATGGTTTTCTGTAAGTCTTGGGTTTTAATATATCCTGAATATGCTTTCTCATGTTTCTATACTATGTTTTCTCAAGATCTATATATATATATATATATATCTTGGGTTTTACGCTTTACTATGTTTTCTCAATATCTATATATATATATATATATATATCTTGGGTTTTACGCTTTCCATGTAATTCCTAAGACATAATGCTTCTCCTGTCGTTATCTTTAGCTAGTAAACGCAAGATGTCAGCTCAAGGTTACAGTTGCTGACTCAGCCACTCAGGCTACCTTTTGCCTCATATAATCTTATTTCGTTTTTACAGGATGTCTCAGCTAGTCTGTCTTTCCGGGGCCAGCGCATTTTCCTTCATAATGCTAATGGTTGGTTTGGAAAGGTTCCTTTGGAGGCTTCTGGAGATTTCGGTATACATCCTGATGACGGGGAGTTTCATCTCATGTGTCAGGTAACATTTGTTATGTGAACCCCTAATCTAGAGAGCAATTTTTGTTATCTAGATTACCAGTCAAAGACTAAACGAAATGATTTGATGTGGGTCAATATTCTCGCTACATTGGATGACTATCCTCATCTTAATGCATGATGTGTTTTCCTAATTTCCCCATCAAAGCTGTTAATTTGTCCCTATTTTGTTTTAGGTTCCCTATGTGGAAGTTAATGCTTTGATGAAAACGTTCAAGATGAAGCCCTTGGTTTTCCCGGTATAATTAATATTGCATTCTGCTTGTTCTGTTAAAATTCACCATTTATATAACGCTATATGCATTTTCATTTCGTTTTTTTTTTCTTTTTTTTTTTGCTTCTGCGTAACTCCTTTGTCTAGTCCCAATTCATTTTCTTATCTTGGCCTGCAGCTAGCTGGTTCTGTTACAGCTGTATTCAACTGTCAAGGCCCGCTTGATGCTCCCGTTTTTGTGGGAAGCTGCATGGTATCTAGGAAGATAGCTTATTTGTCTCCAGATCTCCCTTCATCTTTGGCATATGAGGCAATGCTTAAAAACAAGGAAGCTGGTGCTGTTGCAGCATTTGACCGTGTTCCATTTTCCTATCTTTCTGCTAATTTCACATTTAACACTGACAACTGTGTAAGTAATTTCTTTGTCTGTTTCCATCTCTGTGAGGTATGAATTAACTTTTCGGATATTTTCAAATTAGCCTATTTCATGTAATAGGTTGCTGATTTATATGGTATTAGAGCTACCCTTGTTGATGGTGGGGAGATTCGTGGAGCAGGGAATGCTTGGATCTGTCCAGAGGTATGTTGTATTGACTTACCTACCATTCCTAGTATAATCCTACGCCAATTGACGTGGCAACATTAGTGTGTCTGGGTTGGGTGAGTACTGGGCTGAGGGAAAACGGGACACCAAGCAGTGAGCTTGGCGATATGACCAAGATATGTGGCTCAATCTTGAGTTTCTCTTGAGGGATCTGCAGATGCATGCTTACTCTTTCCAGCTGATTTTATGAATAGCCTATTAGGTTTATCATTTAACTGCATCAAGTCCCATATTTCATCCAAATAAATTGTTGTGATTGTGTGTTTCACCAGGCATGTGTAATACCTGTGTAGGCATGAGTGGTAACTGTGTCTTAGATTTGTTTTTTTTTTCTTCTTCTGAATGGAGCATATGGTATGCCTTCCATCATAATCGACTCAGTTTATTAACTGTAGGAATATGCCTTCCATCATAATCGACTCAATTTATTAACTGTAGGAAAATGGTTATGTCTCACAAAGATCAGCATGTCTCCCTTCGTTTATGGATTATATGGAAGTTTCAGTTTTATCGCCCCTAATTAATCTGAAGGACAATATGTATAACATCTTAAAATCTAATGTCTTCGTTCATCATCTTATTTAGCATTTTGTTTGTTCTTGAGTACTGGACTACTGGTTATCATTTTGTGTTTCTGTTTTTCTAGTTTATGCTGACTAAGGTATATTTTACAGGGGGAGGTAGATGATACCGCACTGGATGTGAACTTTTCAGGAAACATATCTTTTGATAAGGTTTTGCATCGTTATATGCCTGAATATCTAAATCTTGAGCTGCTGAAATTGGGTGATTTAACTGGGGAAACAAAACTTTCTGGTGCCCTCTTGAAACCGTAAGATACCCTTGCCATTCTCTTGGGCCATATGGAGTGTTCTTTAATGTGTGTGCTTGTCTTATTGTGCTCATTTAAATTTTGAATGCAGGAGGTTTGACATTAAATGGGCAGCACCTAAAGCTGATGGCTCCTTAACTGATGCTCGGGGAGATATTGTGATATCACATGATAATATTATTGTCAATTCATCATCCATTGCTTTTGATTTATACACAAAATTAGATACCTCATACCAAGACCAGTGTTTGTCTCACCAAGACTTTGCCCAAGGGGAGGCCATGCCATTTGTTGTTGAGGGGCTTGACTTGGATTTACGTATGCGTGGTTTTGAGTTTTTCAGCTTGGTCTCTTCCTATCCATTTGATTCGCCAAGACCTACACATTTAAAAGCAACAGGAAGGATCAAATTTCTAGGGAAGATAAAACAACACAGCACTACAAAAGATGGAGATGTTGAGTCAGGCAAATCTGAAGATGCAGATGCAATTTCTAGCCTCGATGGTGAGATTTCCATATCAAGTCTCAAGCTGAATCAGTTGATTTTGGCCCCTCAACTAGCAGGATTTTTGAGCGTTTCACGTGATCATGTTAAGGTAATGTACTGAATTCTTGCTTCTGTGAACCATATCATCAGCATCAGTAACAGCCGGAGCACTAGTAGCAGCTATCCTTGTGACAAACCTTTCTGTTTGGCAGTAAAAGATCTGTGATTGATATGAGATTTCTAACTGTTGAAGCTTTTTCTTAATTTTTTTCTGTCAATTTATTAAAACTGTATCAGTAGGTCTCATATATCTGATTCGAACAGCGTCTAGATAATTGTTAGGTATACAAAGGTTAATCCATGAATTTTATACTAATTTTTTTTAGTATTGCATATCCAGCTTGATGCCGTGGGCCGGCCTGATGAAAGTCTTACACTAGACTTTATAGGTCCCACTACAGCCTAATTCTGGCGAAAATGTACAAAGTGGAAAGTTACTCTCCTTTTCTCTTCAAAAAGGACAACTAAGAGCTAACGCTTGTTTTCAACCACAACAGTCTGCTACTTTGGAGGTATTGCTTTCTCTTGTTTACAAACATGCTTCTATTTGATCTTTTGAAGAGAAAAGGAGAATCGGCTGCAGATAATTTACATTTTGTCCTCATCTCTGGTCCCAGATACGCAACTTTCCACTGGATGAGTTGGAGTTGGCCTCACTGAGAGGGGTGATTCAAAAGGTAAACACAATCATATGAGTTATTTATTCTGTGTTAGTGCTGGGTGCAGGTTCAGTCTAGATAGATTATTATCAGCTGTTATTTACTGTATTATCAGCTTCAGTTTATTTAGGATATTTTCTTGCATGGTAACACCAATGTCAAGGAAGATTAGTCTCACTTAATAAAACGTTCATAAGATCACGTCTTGCAAGTATCATGAGTTAGTTTTAGGAATATGAAACTAAATCTTGTTATAACTATCAATAATATCTTACTTTTCATTTTACTTGTAGGCAGAGATTCAACTAAATCTTCAGAAGCGAAGGGGACATGGCCTGTTGTCTGTAATTCGGCCAAAATTTAGTGGAGTTCTGGGTGAAGCTTTAGATGTTGCAATAAGATGGAGCGGTGATGTGGTATGTAGTTTAACCGTACATGCCACCATATAGATTGATCATTTTATAGTGTAGGCAGAGATTTAACTAGAGATATTATATCGATGTTGTCTAGTTTACTCATCTCATAGTACATCATTTGCCACCATATATATGGCCATAAAAAACTCAAAGCCTATCTCACATTTCTATGTTTGATTACTTTGTTTAAAGTGTTTCATGTTGTCCGGAAGACTAAGGTAATAGTGAGATGAAACTGTGTATAATTGACTAATACTTTTACCAGTGAAGGCAATATGAGAATATGCATAATGATATTTCTGCTAATCCTCTTTATCTTTCTTACTGAAGATCACTGTTGAGAAAACTATTCTGGAACAAAGCAATAGCCGGTATGAGCTTCAAGGTGAATATGTATTGCCGGGTTCCCGTGACCGAGACCTTGGTCAGAAGGAAGCTGGCAGTTTCTTAATGAGAGCCATGACGGGTCATCTTGGAAGTGTTATATCTTCCATGGGAAGATGGAGAATGAGACTTGAAGTGCCTAAGGCAGAGGTTGCTGAGATGCTTCCTCTCGCAAGGCTTCTTTCAAGAAGTACAGATCCAGCTGTTCACTCAAGATCAAAGGTTGGCTAATGTTATTGCTAAATAATATGCTTATATTGTGAGTAGCCATATTCCTAAATGGTTGTTTAATAGAAATTCAACCTGCATGTTCTTATATACTCTTTGAGTTGGATGCCTCTGATTATGTGGGTTTATTGGTTATATGGCAGGATCTTTTTATTCAAAGTGTGCAAAATCTCTGTCTACAAGCTGAAAATCTTCGAGACTTGTTAGAGGTAATATACCAAATATGATGTCTTTCTCATTCTAAAGTAACTAACAGGCTTCGGAGGTAGTAAGCAGATTCTATAATGACATAAAAGAACTGTGTAGATACTATTAGGCTCATCTTTCTTTCTTTCTTTATTTATTTCTTTCCCATAGTAAATTTCATTGTTCCTTGAAATCAGGAGATACGTGGGTATTATACTCCACCAAGTGAAGTCGTTCTTGAAGATCTAAGTCTTCCAGGTTTAGCTGAACTCAAAGGTCATTGGCATGGTTCGCTGGATGCTAGTGGTGGAGGCAATGGAGACACCTTGGTATAAACATAACTTTGTCATGTCGTTTTTAGAATGAAAGGATAAACATTGTCATCATCTAAAGGGACTCCAAATTGGTTTTCATGAGCATTCTAGTCCAAGGGGATGTGTGCAGCTGTCTTAAAAATGAAAAAATAAACAAAAACATGACTGGGATAATTAAGTAAACTTTTCTAGTGGTGCTCTTGTTTAAACGTTTTCCTCGTACATCTATATCAGGCCGAATTCGACTTCCATGGAGATGACTGGGAGTGGGGGACTTACAAAACACAGCGTGTTCTGGCTACTGGCTCATATAGCAATGATGATGGTTTACGTCTTAAGGAGATGCTTATTCAAAAAGGAAACGCTACACTGCATGCAGATGGGACCTTACTGGGGCCAAAAACAAATCTTCATTTTGCTGTTCTGAATTTCCCTGTCAGTTTGATACCTACCTTGGTTGAGGTTGTTGAGTCATCAGCTACTGATCTTGTTCACTCTTTGAGAAAACTCTTGTCACCAATCAAAGGAATTTTGCACATGGAAGGAGATCTTAGGGGGAGTCTTGAAAAACCAGAATGTGATGTACAAGTTAGATTATTGGATGGCGCGGTTGGTGGTATAGACCTTGGACGAGCTGAAGTTTTTGCTTCTCTTACATCTAACAGTCGTTTTCTTTTCAACTCCAACTTTGAACCATTTGTCCAAAATGGTCATGTGCATATACAAGGGAGTGTTCCTGTTAGCTTTTCGCAGAAAAGTATCTCTGAGGGGGAAGATCGAGAAACCGATAGAGGTGGTGCAGTCAAAATCCCCAGCTGGGCAAAAGAAAAGGAAGATGATGAGAAGAGAACCTCAAGGGATAGGAGCGAAGAGGGATGGGACAGCCAATTAGCTGAGA
>NC_025700.1:24287406-24323873 GCF_000633955.1 Camelina sativa | reverse complement strand
ATTTTGCACATGGAAGGAGATCTTAGGGGGAGTCTTGAAAAACCAGAATGTGATGTACAAGTTAGATTATTGGATGGCGCGGTTGGTGGTATAGACCTTGGACGAGCTGAAGTTTTTGCTTCTCTTACATCTAACAGTCGTTTTCTTTTCAACTCCAACTTTGAACCATTTGTCCAAAATGGTCATGTGCATATACAAGGGAGTGTTCCTGTTAGCTTTTCGCAGAAAAGTATCTCTGAGGGGGAAGATCGAGAAACCGATAGAGGTGGTGCAGTCAAAATCCCCAGCTGGGCAAAAGAAAAGGAAGATGATGAGAAGAGAACCTCAAGGGATAGGAGCGAAGAGGGATGGGACAGCCAATTAGCTGAGAGTCTCAAGGGTTTATACTGGAATATTTTAGATGCAGGAGAAGTTAGACTGGAGGCAGACATCAAGGATGGGGGAATGACTTTGTTGACAGCCATATCTCCTTATGCTAATTGGCTCCAAGGAAATGCGGATATCAGGCTTCAGGTTGGCCAATTTGCTTAACCTCTTGTTATGTTGTCTTTACATTGTAAGATAGTTAAATTGATCTATCCATGTCTTCAAACATTATATAAAGTCAAATTCATTTACGCATAACCTATTTGCTGAGCAGGTCGGAGGTACAGTAGAGCATCCAGTGCTTGATGGGTCTGCTTCATTCCACAGGGCGTCTATCTCTTCACCTGTACTCCGTAAACCTCTCACAAACTTTGGTGGAACCTTACATGTTAAGTCAAACAGGTTGTGCATCACCTCACTAGAAAGCAGGGTAAGTAGAAGGGGAAAGCTGGTTGTTAAAGGAAATCTTCCCCTTCGATTAAATGAAGCATCTACTGGTGATGGAATAGAGCTCAAATGTGAAGTTCTAGAAGTACGAGCAAAGAATTTTTTAAGGTACTCTGCAATCACCGCTGCTGTCAATCTTTTCAAGCCTGTAGTTCATAATTTTAATTTATTTTTCTTACTTTAACTATTGATATATCCTGAGGGGTACATACTTATCACTGTTGGTTAATTTATATTTTTTCCTCTTCTGGTAACCGCATGTTGAGATACTGCATCGTCTAGGTTTCTTCCATTCTTCTCTTCGAGACTCATGTTACTGAGCTTATTACAATTTCTAATTCCTTATGAGAGTTATCCTGTTGCCATATCAGTGGGCA
This sequence comes from Camelina sativa, assembly GCF_000633955.1. Taxonomy (NCBI): domain Eukaryota; kingdom Viridiplantae; phylum Streptophyta; class Magnoliopsida; order Brassicales; family Brassicaceae; genus Camelina; species Camelina sativa. Next base: position 24,322,683 of record NC_025700.1, on the reverse strand, counting down.
GGTTGATACTCAGCTGCAAATTACTGGATCAATGTTGCAGCCAACTATTTCAGGGAATATTAAATTAAGCCAAGGAGAAGCTTATCTGCCTCATGATAAGGGTGGTGGAGCTGCCCCTTTAAATAGATTGGCAGCCAATCAATATAGGATTCCAGGTACTGCTATTAATCAAGCTGTTTCTTCAAGATATTTTGCTCGATTTTTTGGTACAGAGCGGGCGTCTTCAGGGATGAAATTCTCCCAGTCTGCTGGTAACTTATCTATATAGTAGCAAAATTCTATGATTTTTATTTCTTTTTAGTATCTTGACTTTGTAGGTAAAACTTTGTAATGATCTCTGCTTGTTTTGCCCGCAACAGGTAAATCAAATTCTGTTGAAAAGGAGATTGAAGAAGTGAAAATGAACCCAAATATGGACATCCGTCTGAGTGATATGAAACTTGTTTTAGGACCAGAGCTGAGGATAGTATATCCTTTAATTCTTAATTTTGCTGTTAGTGGTGAGCTTGAACTTGATGGCATGGCTCATCCAAAATTTATCAAGCCAAAGGGTGTCCTAACATTCGAGAATGGAGATGTTAATCTTGTGGCTACTCAGGTTTTGTCTAAATATCTCTTTTGATCTTATGTGGTAAATTCAATCATTCCATAATTTCTTGCAAAGCCAAGCTGTCTTCAAGTAATCAACATCTATTTTGTTTTCTAAACACAGGTTCGTTTGAAGAGGGAGCATCTCAACGTTGCAAAATTTGAGCCTGAACATGGACTAGATCCTCAACTAGATTTAGCCTTAGTTGGTTCAGAATGGCAATTTAGGATCCAAAGTCGTGCCAGCAATTGGCAGGACAAACTTGTGGTGACTTCAACTCGTTCTGTTGAACAGGATGCTCTCTCACCTTCCGAGGTAAGAAAGTTAAAATGGAGCTGAAATTTGGAAATGTTGTTGCGTTTTTTTTCTTGATGAAATATCTGTTTTTAATCTCACTCTCGCAGGCTGCAAAGGTGTTTGAGAGCCAATTAGCAGAATCTATATTAGAAGGAGATGGACAACTTGCTTTTAAAAAACTTGCAACCGCAACACTTGAAACCATAATGCCAAGGATAGAAGGAAAAGGAGAGTTTGGTCAGGCGAGATGGAGGCTGGTGTATGCCCCACAAATCCCAAGTTTACTCTCTGTTGATCCAACTGTGGATCCTCTCAAGTCTCTGGCAAGCAACATATCATTTGGAACAGAAGTTGAAGTGCAGCTTGGAAAACGTCTTCAGGTCAGGCATAAACACATAGATCTTCTCTCTTCTCCATTTGCAACTTCATTTTAAAACTACCAAAATAAGTACCAACCGGTTCTTGCTGTCTTTTATCTCTACAGGCCTCTGTGGTAAGACAGATGAAGGATTCTGAAATGGCAATGCAATGGACACTTATCTATCAGCTCACGAGCCGCTTGCGTGTCCTTCTGCAATCTGCACCTTCAAAACGTTTGCTTTTTGAATACTCCGCAACATCACAAGACTAAAGCTTTGTTTCTTCCTCTGTCGGATTCATCTGGATAAGCCGTTTGTTGCAGAGGAAGTGCCATTGTGAATTGCTGGGTTTGGTGACTACCGACAAGAAAAATTATTTTATTATTTGGTCAGGTGTTTCTTTGTTCACTTCTTTTGGCCCCTTTTTAGTGTTAAAAAATGTAAAATTACATTGTAAATACCTTTTGTTAGTGAATATAAAATGGTATGACACTTCATTGACTGATTGGTGCCACTAGATGTTATGGAATATGTAACCAAACTATATCCAACAAAGGACATGATTCATGTGGATACTTCAGGAGAAACTAGATTATTTTACACAAAACTTTCTCACGTAGATCAGCAACAGAACAAAAGATAACTACACTGAACAGTCCAAACTTATGACTACTAGGAAACTAAACACGACAGAATGCGAAAAGGGCTTCTTGGTTTCATCTAGCCATCATTTGCTGCTTCTGCAAGCTTGGCTGAAAATCTGAGCTTCTTGATATTCAATTTTCTTTCCTCAACACATAACGCTTTCCACTCATCGCTCAACTCTCTTCTTTTACAATTTCCAATGTTCATCAGCTTCTCAAGCTGCAGCTTCTTTTGATAACCACTTAAACCTTGCGACATAACAGTCTCAAATGCATCTCGCACAGCGCATAACTCATCATCATCATCGTCATGACTCTCTTTTCCAGCAGTCTCCGTTACTTTGGCTGCCCCATTCTCATTTAAGCGTTCAGTATTAGCCACATCCTCGTGCGCCTTGAACATCTCTTCCCCATTCAAGGGTTCCTCCTGGTCCTTCAACATCTCTTTATCCATTCCATCATCATCATCATGACCAACTTCATTTTGTCCCCAAATCATCATGGAAAACCCAAAGGCTTCAGAATCACTAGACCTAGTAAACTTGGGATCACAACCTTGATTGATCTTCTCCAAGTGAACAAGGAATCTCCTTTTCAACTTCCTGATCTTACCCAAAACCTGCTCCTTGGAGAATTTCTCAGCGATTGAACTTCCGAGGAAACGATAAAAAGCATCCCAATCGATTTTGCTTTGGAACCCTGTCTTAGCTCTGTAATCAACTAATCCCTGAGAATTTGAAATGAGGGTTTCAGGAATCACAATACACAATCCAATCAATAAGTAAATGCAGTAAAAGGAGGAGGAACCTTTAAGACAGCGAGTTCATCTTCCTCGTTCCAGATCCGGATGAACAACGGCGAACCCAATTTTGTCGTCGTCTTCTTCTTCTTCTTCTTCTTCTTCTTTTTCTTAGTCGCTTCTTCTTCTGCTGCGTCGGAAGCAGCGGCACGCTTTGAGGAAGGATTCCGCGGTGAAATTTGCTTGGAGAAGGTATCGTCGGAGTCAGCAGCACCACCGGATGAATATAATTCTAGATGCTTCGGAGACACCATGATCCGAGTAAGGGGGCATGCAGACAAAACCCTAACCCTAAATCACATTCGTCAAATCCACCACTGCTACCCAATTTTTGTGAAACCCCATTCAACAGAGGAATCCGAATCCCAGCCACTCGTTGAAAATAAAAAATTAAAAACAGTAAAAATAATATCCAGACCGAGATAAAAAGTAAAAATACCTCTCTTGAATCACTCGTTTGGGAAACTAGTTTAATTGGTCAGAAACAATTTGAAAATGGGTAATAAAAGTAAATTAACATATAAGACTATAGTATATATCATTTCTGGATCACTTATGAAAAAGCCACATTTCTTAGTGTATTTGTGGATTTTGTCATTTTTTGCCAAACTTTTACGGATTTGTCATTTTTCAAGATTTTACAACACAAGACGGAAGATTGAAAGCACGTAATGATAAACTTTTCAGTAATCTGGATTCGAACCCCCTTACGATCTTACGGTTAGCGGAAGATGAGGCAAAAGCATGGTTTTTGGCATAGACGGAGGATATGATATTAGCTTCGGATAATACCAATACAACTGGCCCTTGTGGAAGCGGGGGTTTGGGTTTTTCTAGGTCTTTGTCGAGTTGTATTTGTTTTGTAGATGGTTCTTGGAAAGCAACAGATCGTTATGCGGGTAGAGGATGGTTTTGTATGTCATCCTGAGCTGACGCCCCTACTATGGGAGCTGCCAACCTTCGCCGTAGTCTATCCCCTCTTCATGCCAAGGTTGAAACCCTTATCTGGGCGATGCGCTGCATGATTGGAGCGGATCACCAATCTGTCGTCTTTCTTACCGACTGCTCCGACTTAGTGAAGATGGTGTCTTCGCCTTCCGAGTGGCCAGCTTTTACGCCTTATCTGGAGGACATAATGGCAGATAGAGAGGAATTTGCTTCTTTTTCATTGTTTCACATCACTCGCTCTCAGAATGGTAAAGCGGATAATTTGGCGCGACATGTTTGCACTGTTCCGCACTTAGTTATTTATGTAAACAATGTTCCTTCCTATTGGCTTGTTTGAGCCAATATTGTCCTTTGTTGTCAAAAATAATAAAAAAAAAAAAGATTTTACAACACAATTTTACATATTATGTTTGAGTTTATTTGTTATGAAACATGTATTTTAACAACAAAAAAAACATTCACAAATATATATATTTTAAATATTTGACAACCGTGCCGGAACATACCAGCCGTCGGAGGAAACCCTAGATGAGAGTTTTTCTCTCTCAAAAATTGAGAGAGAGAAGAGAGAGAACTCTCCAAATATATATATTTAAAATGAGCAAAAGTGGTAAATCTAAAATATTTGAAAAAAATGACATACTCAAAATAATTGGAATGAAAAGTAGCAAAATCCATAATAATCCATTTGTTTTGGCATGATTTATAAAGGGGACACTAACTCAGTTGTAGTTGTAGACACTTGCTAGACTGTTGGCATACTTGGCATTACTAAAAGATTTTGACAAAAATTACATTTACTCGGAGTATGCTATTTCTCTTGTCAATTATAGTATTTTCTAGTAAAGTTTTCTAACATCTAATAAACTGTTGGCAGACCAAAATTTTTAATTGAGCAAGATTTGCTCTCTTTCAAACAATACATTATCTTTTAATCTAGAAAATCAAGTTAAAATCATCCTTTTTAAAGCATTTATGGGATATTTTTACCAAAAGTGCAAAAATGAAGACCAACTATTATTTTAGATGATGAGTGTAGTTGTCAAAGAAGAGCAGGCAAGGCAATGTATTATGTATCTGATGGAGACTTGAATCTAGTGATAACACAGTAACTATACTAGCACAGCCACCAGAGCGGTTCCAAGAGTGATAGAGTGGTGCAAATGTACCATGGCCAAACAATTTCGTTAATTTTGAGGATCATTTTTTAAAAAGACTTACAGGCGATTTGAATAATTTAAGATTCAAAATAAGAAAGAAGACTATATCATTAATAGCTCATTAGTCATTTGGCTTACTAAAATTTTAGTTAATGAACCTTATATTTTTTTGGATTTACGTACGTGTACAATTCAACAAGTAGGAAAGTTATCTATTTTATTTATATTAGAAAGGTAGAATAAAGGGCTCATTTCAAATTTTAGAAGAAGGCAACATTTTGTACAAAAAAAAAAGAAGGCAACATAATTCGACTTAACCGCTGGATTCGCATACTTCTGGTTCGCTTCCGTTTGTTCTTCTTTCTCTGCATTTTATTGACTAGAGTGACTAAATTTTAGTAATTAACTTTAGAACATTAGGAGTGATCAAAAGAAATATATTGAACACTATACTGCAAAGAGCAATAGATTAGCGGGCCACAAAGACCCATCTTATGATCAATTCAAAGTTCACTGATAGAAAACAATTTCAAACTTGAGAGACAAAAACAAAACAAAATCGCTAAGGTGAAACAAAAATGTAACTAATATCCTCCGCCAGCATGATTCGGCCACCACTCATGACGTGGTCTAACCACTAAGCCACCATCAACATCATTAAGGCCAAGTCTCTGGCTCTGTTGAGGCTGCCACTCTGGTAGTATGTCATTGTCATCATTAAAACTTTGGTTCCACAAAGGTTCTGATTTTCCATATTTTTGAATAAGCTCTCTTACAGATTCAGACCGGCGTGTCCGGTTCATGATTACATCTCCACCAGAAAAATAGTTAAATTCAGGCAAGTCATCGTCATCATCCCGAGCCATGGTCACTGGACCAAACCCCGGTGGCACATCATCTACATCATCATGGTTGACCTGTCGCATGTTATTGTAACGAGAAATATTAAGTGTGGTTAATGAATAATCCTTTTCACGGTGGTTCTTGTGAGAGTTATATAATGGTGCTTTTTTAATTTGTGGTCTTCTCCATACAACAACACCTATAAGACCATCATTTAAAGATTTCAAGAAATCAAGTTGGTTTCTCGGAACAATCTTGTTTAGAATCTCGGCAGTTCTGCCACCGGTTGGGCAAAGGTAAAGCTCAACTCCTGAAGCTGGTTCTACGTAACCAACCCTCTCATCTTTAACGTACAAATCCACCACCTGTGAAAAAACGAATTCACATTTCCCAAATTTGTTACTTATCCAGACATCCACATAACCTTGGTTCGTGAAAAACAAGAACCTAATTAAAATCAATCAGTTTGTACAGGTTCAGTTTCAGTATAGATATCAATTTTTAAATCAAACATTTATTTAAAAAGGTTCAAATATATCAAGTTTTTAATCGATTCTTTGTTTCGGATAAAACACATCTACACAGAATCTTGATTAACTACTAGGACTCATACCTCGGCAATGTTTTCTTGTTCTGTATTTGAGCACTCCCCTCTGCAGATGAAAGACACAACCTGAATCACAAAACCAAGCTTTATAATACCCACGATGGATAATAGAGTTTTTGCAAGGGCTCAAAACACAATGTGTAAACTCTTAACAATTATCAGACACAACAAGGACTTCTATTTTAACCAAGCAGACAGCTATCTATGAATGTGCACAAAAACGGGTAGAGTCAGGATATAAGGTAAACGTTAGATAATACCATAACAGCACGACTCCTGGAATTTGGGAGCTCTCGAACAAACTTCTCAAATGCGTCTACTCTGACTCTGCCCTTGATCTCAAGCAACATAGGCCATTCCTTAGTAGTAGTCTTTTCGCCACTGTTAAGTGTAAAAAGTCAGGTTGGTAACCGTGATGTCAACAAATGTATGGACTTTGACATAAACCAATTGGTTTAACATGTTAAGGGTCTTTGACCAATCAGGAGAAAGAAAGCTTTAATAATATGCAAATCCAAATTTGTCAAAGTAGACAGAATAAGATATATTGAGATAGGTTTGCTACCACTCACTGAACCATTGATTACAAACCTTCTTAGACTGCCAATGACAGAGCTCAAAGAAGAAGTACCCAGCTGGAGTGCACCTTCCCATACGTGTTCACCATCAGGTATGAGAACCGAAGTAGTTTCAGATTTCAAATCAGAATAAGGCTTTGGCGATACCATGTCACTATGCTCAGCTTTAATAGGTGATAATGCCTCAGCTTTAACTAATGATGATACATCAGCCTTGATCGGTGGTATACCAAAATCAACATTAGCTCTATCTTTGGGTGATGTCCAAACTAAAACCGCCTCTGCATCATGCTTGTCTGAAACAGAAGTTTTTTCCTCAGTATCTGGAGACGAAGAGTAAGACGGAGACGATGGATCTACGGATGACATGAATTCATCAAGAGAGACGATTGGAGGAAGAGAACCAGTGGCAGCCTGCATCTCATCATCTATTGTGACTCCTTTTTTGGGGCTAATGCCCTCATCAGAGCCGTTCAATTCCTTCTTGCTTCCATGTGTTTTAGTGATGGTTGGGGTTTTATTCTTACTATTTTTTGGCCGAAACCAGTCAAGCGAACTTAATCCAACAGAGACCTCCACTGAGCCACTATCCATTGGTTCAACTTCCACTTGGAACTCTCCTTTGTGTGTTTTCCTTACCAGGCTTCTAATATCTACCTCTGTGTCCTGCAAAACAACCATTTGAGCCATCTCTTCTGCTTTTGCTTGTCGCCACTCAGCTAGTTCCTTTGAAGCAAGTTCCTCTGCTGACATGGAACACAATCTCTCAGCTGCAATTTCTCCATACACAACCTTTTCCCTGAGTTTAGGATTACTTTTGTCTTTTAAATTGAATAAGAGTGACCTTCCTTTCTCTTTATATTTCTTATTCACACCACCAAATAACTTAAAGAGTTCTGCCTCTATTTTAAACGCCAAAACTTGTGGATCCAGTAACAATTTCTCCTGGCACCTATCATTAGCTACTGCTCCAATCATATCATTTTGAAAATTTTCTGTAAACTCAATATCCGACTCAAGATCCCCAGAGAGGTCATTCCCTTGCAAAAGATCATCTTTTGAAAACACATTGTCACTATATGAAACATTGTCTACGGCAAAAGGTTTAACAGCCAGAGCTTCTTCTTTGGCATCACTTAGCTTGGTAGTCAAAATCTCTGGCAACTCTGTCTGATCAGAGATACCTCCAACAGGAATAGGATCACTGAGGTTCAGCATTGCGGTGCTACCATCAGATACCATGACATCAACTCCAGAAGCAACTGGCAATGGCTCACTAACATGAACTTCGAGAGGATTAGATGCAGTCTCAATATCTAACCTTTTCGACTCCGTAGGAACTTCCATTTGGCACTGTACCATTGCCAAGGCACCTGCTAAAGAATCTCTCATCTTAGACCTCACAGTTCCAGATGATTCGTTCTGAGGTTTCAGCGGCAGCGGTTTGTGCGAACTCTGTTTTCTCCTCGCAGTTTGCTTCCCAGGTTTATTACACATAACAGAAGTATTATTAGTAACAAATGATGCAGGCAAATACTGTGTTCTGGGGGAAACAGAAGATGACTCCACAGACATTGGAGCAGACACCCATGGTGGTCGATGCTCCATAGGTAGTACCATACGTTTATTTTGCACAGAAGGATGCAACGGAGATTTTCGCTTACCAAGTTACATAGTTGTATCCATGTTAACTGATCCTAAACCAGCAGCAACACTAGGCACCATGACATGAGAATCCTGACTCCCACCAGAGATTGGACTACAAATCGGTTGTGACAATCTCATATCCGGATTACAAATCAGGTCTGGCATAGTAGGGACATTAATGAATTGACCCATTTGCATAAAAGGCTGAGGCAAGACATTGTTGGACATAACAGGCAAAGCAATGTAGCACAAAACAAAGGCTGCGATTAGGAAAAATGACAAAAAAAACCAATTCAGTCAAGATTCAAGATTTCAATAAACATTTGATTTAGATGATACTTTTGAGAAAGAAAGGATTATTTTTGACCAAAAGGCAATGATATGAATACAAGCATCTACTTCATTATCAATGTGTAAACAGTTAAATGTGTATACCTAATCTGATAAGCAACTGGAAGAGAGATCTCAGAGGCGGCGATTGGAAGATACCATGAGTGGTGATGATATAGTGAAGAAGATTAAAAAAAAAAAAACCCTAAAGAGGAATGTGAGAGTGAGGAGTCTGAGAGAGATGTCAGCTCTATTATTAACCTTATCTCTAATCTATTAAACTTACTGTCCCTAGTATCGACCGTAGTCCCGTTACATTACGTAGTTTCTTTTGCACTTAAAAAGGAAAAATTATGAGGCCGAAATTAAATTAATGGTTGGACTGACATACAGTATAATAACTCTGGATCAATAATGGGCCGACTTACTCATTGATTTCAGTGTGCAGTACTTTTCTTTTGTACTACAAAACACGCATGTACTACTTTTGTTTCATCATCTCACATCCAACAGAGTACTACTCCAACACTCAAAACTGCAAGCTCCCAAAATTTTGGTAAGAATAGGTAGGGATGTTGTGGTGGGTAAAAAAACCCAGCCCGGCCCGAACTCGAAAAAAGCCCATCCAGAAAAAGCCCGATTTCATAAAACCCGAATAGGTATTAGGTCTTGTGGGTAAATCCGAACGGGTTTTTAGTTTTGTGGATAAACCCATGGATACCCGATTTTTTTTATCTTATATGATGTATTTGGCATTTTGCATTATGAATTTTTGTGTCTTTAGCTTTTTGGTACCAAATATGATTTATATTATGTATATTGTTTATTTTATTATATTTATGACAATTTTCAAAAATTTATAATTTTATATTATAGAGATAAAGTATACCAAATATATTTAAGAGTTTCAAAAATTACAAGAAATTATTATTAATCGAATAAATGATAAAACTTACAAGATTATTATGTAACTAATGACTTTTCAGTTTTCATCAGATAAAACAAAAATTTTGCGAAGCCTCAAAAATAAAAAAAGTCCAAGAAAAATTTCTTGGAGTTATTTTTGCATCAGATAACGATCGATACTTGCCACAAGCTTGCCACGCGCCTTAACCCATTCCTCAATCATGTTCGTACACGTGTCTCTCATCCACAGCCTTATCATCAACCCATCACAATCTCAATTTCACACAAAGCTAACAAAGAAAAGAAAAAAATTCATTCGTCTTTTCCAATTTTCTGGGCGAAGAGTACTTTTTCCAAACAGTTTCTAAATCTAATCAAAATCAAAAAAAATACTTAAAGAAGAGAAAGGACATCTTTTATTACATATGATTTTTTTTTGAAGTCTCATGGGTACCCATAACCCAATAAAATAAACCCGAATAGAACTCTCTAAAATGGGTACCCGAACTATTTAAAACCCATGAAATTTTAACATAATAATCAGATCTTTGGATTTCTTATTTTTCATGGGTCTCGGGTACCCATCGGGTTAAAACCCATTCTTAACATCCCTAAGAATAGGCTACAAGATTACAAAATAAAGAAAAAGAAGACAAACGTGCAAATAAAAACAATCTCAATGATTTTAAGTTTTCTTTTTCAAAATTTTGGTCAAATAAATTTAAAACAAAAAATGTCAAAGTTTAATTTGTTCAAATACTTCAATTTTTATTTATGCAAGTATATAAATAAAAATATTGAAATTTAATTTATTTACAATAGTATTTGTTTCTAATTGATTTTGTACAGCTGCCTAACAACGTCCCTTACACGTGTAATGAACTTTCCAATTTACACGGAGAAGCAAGCAGTCCTATTGACACGTGTCCCCATCGCACCGACCGGCGGCGCATCACCCTTAGCTAATCCAGCTAACTCCAAACGTCGATGAGCCGACGGACGGGGAAGATTCTCCGGTACGATAGTCTCTAACGAGTTCTCAAGCCAAGGCGGACACGTCCTCTTGTCGCTCCACCTCCGTGGTGGCGGCACCACGCCGGTGACCATCTCTTCCACAGGAAACGCAGCTGCAACCGATGCCACGTAACTGATTTGAATCGCGCCGAATAGGACAGTCGCCGCCACGCCAAAGACAAGAGAACACTTGTTGTTGTTCTTCCGTGGCTCAGTCACATGCTCTGTTCTCCTACTAGTACTATAGAATAAAAGAATATAAAATGATCATTGATATGTGAAAACTGATCAGGTAGATATAATGATTTTTCATGAATTGAATTGAATAAGATACCAAGAGATCTGTGACGTTTTCTTGAGAAGTGATTGTGAAGAGTTGGAATCTAAGAGAGGAAGATTCAGACAGCAGCTTATTCTCCCTGCCATTGTTGTTCCTCTGTTTTTGTTTTTCTCTTTAGAATCTACCAAAAGCAAATATTTATTCTTTCTTCTCCAATATATATATATATATATATATATATATAACTCGATTAGACAGACCTATACAATATACGGCTTTAAAATAAAAATAATATAATTTGAAGTTCTTCCTTAAGACAAAAGCTCCACCTCGTAACTAAAATTTAGGAAAAGAACGAGAAGGAATATAATATTCCTCTTCATTCCTCCAAATTTTTACCATTTATAAAGAATATTATTTCCTCATCGTTCCTTTATATTCTTCATAAAATGAAGAACACTAGGTCAAAAATGTTCTTCCCCAAAATTGATGAGGAACAAATGGAACATAAAAAAAATTAATATTAAAATTCGTTTTTTATTTTAAAATAAATAAAAAATATGTTTATTAATAATATTTTAATTTTATAATACAATAATATTCATATCTTTCAAAGTATATTGGCAGAAAAGTATCTTTGATACAAAATTTCATGTTAAATTAATTTGAAAGCTTTATTTGGAAATTGTATGAATAGTAAATTAAATTTAAAAAATGTGTATATCATAAATAAAAACTAAAGAATATTTTAAATTAAATTTTATTGTAGGTTAATATTAACTATTAGTATTTAATATGATGTCTCTAAAATTTAATTCACAAATTTTATTTTAAAATCAAATGTAAAATTTATTTTATATACATTAAAAGTAGTATTAGTATTTTTATTCATTGATTGATTTAATATTTAATCTATTTTTAAAAATATTGTTATTATTTGGTTACCAGTCATTATTTTGTTCTTTCTCTGCATTTTTTCCTTTCATTCCTCAAAAATTGTTTATTCCGTTCCTTATTGTTCTTTTTATTCATTTTCCTTTTGTTCCTCTAATGGTTACCAGTAGAAACCAAAGAAATTATCATGTATATTGCATTTTAAATATAAAACGAAGTTACTCAAATATTTTGATTTTTAGAAAAGTGTGTAACTTTTCTTTTTTTTGGATCACAAAAAATTGTGTAACTGACAACAATAGACTAGAAATACAAAACATTGAGTCAAATGTAAAGGTAATTCATCCTCTCTCTCTCTCTCTTTTTTTTTTGTTGGTAAAAGAAACTTAAAAAATTACAAAATTAATAAATCACCTTTAATTCTAATTTTTGATTAAAGTAAAAATATTTATCCAATATTCAAAATGTGATGGCGTAAGTGCGATTTTTGTATGGGTAAAAGGAATGACAATAGTTTGTTTTGTATTATATGAAATCAAGTGGTTTCTTTTGTGCTTTATCCTCATTTACATGTTTTTGATATATAGTCCTTTCCGGAAAGTTATCCAGTTTTAAATTGTTTCAGTTCAAATTAATTTTGTTTAGCTGTGTGGGTTTTTTTGAATAGTTGACCCAAAAAATAAATATATGTTAATTGATATATTTGATCAAATCAATTATTGTAAATTTTTTATGCATGTACCAAAACTGAAACTGGAATGTACTAACAGGTTATACGAAAATGCTAAATATTTTTTACAAACGAGTACTACGATACGATGTTCGTAAAACATTTCCATCCAGTATAATTTCCTTATAACATGTATTCAGTACATTCACAACGTTCCTTTAGTTGTTGCTGTACACAGTTCAAAACACATCTAAATAAATATATTCCTTCCAGCTATGTACATATCTTCTCTATACTTAAATTAAGCCCAGAGAATGGAATGGACTTGACCCATTAACATTGGAAATAGAAGGTCCATACGAAAGACAAATTGTGAAATTGAACACAAAAAGCCGTGAATATTTTTGCTACGTCTTAAATAAAACGTACACGTATCACAACACAAACACATTACTGAAGAAAATTTTGTTTGATAATGATAGCCAATTAGCATGTGTCATCACATGCTCCCACGTCAACAAGCTTCTTGTCGGTCCATTTAATTAAATTACGAGATAAGTAACCATCGTTGTGCTGGAAAAATCCGCACAAAAAGTTCCTAATGGCGAAACAATATTCGAATATTTCCCCAACATATACTATTCGAGTGGTTCTTTAATTTCTCAGAGTTAAAATTTGGTGACCACCAATGAATCTAAGAAAAAGTAATTAACGCAGTAAAACTATACATATAAGAATATCATCGTACAAACAAATAATCAAACATTTTTTTCAACACTCCAGTAATGTGAGAAATCTAAAACAGACAAATTTGCATGAACAGATCATATACAAGTCCAATATCTAATGTAAGTAAATAATGTTCAATAAGATTAACTTTTTTGACCTGATTCTTTTAGTAATATTGTTGACAATAAATTAAATAAATACATATATCAAATATTTTGGAACAATTTTTAAAAAATCATCTTCCAGACGTTAAAATAAAAAAGGTTCATTTAAAATTAAAATCATTTTGCTATTTTTCTTAAATGCCATGTTTCCTTTTTTGCTATTCATAAAATATTACGTTATAAAAAAAAGTATATATATATATAACGTTTATTCTAGTTAGAAATGTAAATGTTTTATTCCTTTTTTTGCAATGTTTTCACGATCGGACCGGATCGGCCAGTTCGACCGGTTGATTCGCGACCCAGACAATTTTCCGGTTTGGGTCTAGTACTAATAACCGGGGATCATAAAACAGGTAAAACCCACAAAAAACCTCTATAAACCGGTGATCCAGTAATCTGGACCAGACCGGCCGAGTTATGGTTCAAGTATTATACTATCATTAAATAAAAATTGTCTTTTTACCTTTAGTTTGTAACAAGTTATACATGTTTTACATGTACAAGTCAAAAAGAAAAAGATCATATGATTCTGTTGACTATGAATCTATTGATAAAACAGAGTTTTGGATCGTTGAAGAAGAAGAAACAGGTGAACTTGAATATGATGAATTAGAGAATGCTCTTGCTGAGGAATATCCCAAATCATGAAGACACAAACCTGAAAAGTCTAATGGTATCTTTATTATTTTCTGTTTCGCTTTTTGAATTTCCTTTTAGTTGTCTATAATATATTGATTCAACTATGTGATTTTTAGATGTTTCAGATTTTGATAAAGACTTCACTTTGCCACCTGAAGAACACGAAGGGAATGGTGATAGAGACAACCAAGATTGGTTGTTGTGAATTGGTGATGTTCTTTTATATATTTCATTGCTGATATTTTACTTAGTGTTTTTTATATCATTCAAAAGGTTTAATTCACTTTATTTTTATTTTTAGATTTCATAATTTGTTAACTATGGTATGATTATTTTTATTTAAGTATTATATAAAACTATATAATTTCTATATATATAGTAAACAAAATCATAACTAATTGACTCGCGGTTGAAACCGGTTGACCCAATGACCCGGTGACCCAGAAGGCAGTCCGGTTCACCTATCGGTCCGGTCATGAAAACATTGCTTTTTTTATAAAGGAAGAAAGGAAAGATGTCAATAATACGCCGACGTTTTATATTTTCACTTTTCACGTTAAGCATCTTTTTTTTTTTTTTGGGGCCTTTTTAATAACCGTCGGACTCGTATTTCTCGCCTCCGCCGGCGAACAGCTTTTACATCTCTCTTCTCTCTCTCTCGCTCTCTGCGTGTTTATAATTTGTGCCACAAAACCCTAATTTTCTAAAACCCTAATAATTCGTGTAACTCTGAAACAATTGCTTCAATTTTGTCGCTGAATCTGTACCCATCGTCTAAGAATCTCTCATCTACAGCTACATTCCACGTGAAATCGTTTTAATCGACTCACTGACTCGTGAGTTGACTCGTCAGCTCTTTCGCTATTTTTGCTTACGGAATTTTATTTTTTTAATGATGGTGCAATATGGAAGAAACTAGAGGAATCTCTGATCCGGAGAATGGGAGTTCGAGTTACGGCGGTTTACCGCCGAATCCTCTCTCCTTCTCTTCTTCTTCATCCGCCGCTGTCGCCGCCGTTTACAGGCAAAGCTTCGACGGTGAGCGATCGTTGGCTCCGTGTAATAAGAGGTCGCTTGTTCGACACCAATCTCTCGTAAGATTCCTTTCTCTTCAACTTGGGTTTCTTGGATATTTCTGGTTTTATTTAATGCGATATTGTTTGTGTATTGAATGTTTAATTTAAGTTGTAATTACTGCTCTGCTTTGGATTTGGATCATTAGTATTAGTTTCCTAAAACTGCTTGTATCAATGAAATTGAATTATTGTCTCTCTAATGTGTATGATTAAGACTGCAATATCTGTTTTTTTTTAATGTGTGATTATGAGATGCTTGAGGTTTCTGACTGCTTCATTTTGTAGGTGAAGACGAAGGTGTCAGATATATCTGTTGAGAATGAGTTTACTTTAGAGAAGAATAAGTCTGAGTTTGTTCCTTCTATGCGTTCTGGAGCTTGGTCTGATATTGGCTCCAGGTCAAGCATGGAAGATGCTTTTCTGTGCGTCGATAATTTCATGGATAGCTTTGGCCTTCAGAACTCTGAGGCCGGTCCGAGTGCCTTTTACGGGGTATGTTTGTTTGTTCTTTTCACTTTCCCTGATTTTTGTAAATGCATTTTATAGCATAAGAAGGGTCTTGAATCTCTGATTCGATTTGTTTTATATTAGGTGTTCGATGGACATGGTGGGAAGCATGCTGCTGATTTTGCATGTCACCATATACCGAGGTACATTGTTGGGGATCAAGAGTTTCCTAGTGAAATTAATAAGGTGATGTCTTCAGCATTTCTTCAAACAGACACTGCCTTCTTAGAGGCTTGTTCATTGGATGGGAGCCTTGCTTCAGGAACTACTGCTTTGGCAGCTATTCTTTTTGGGAGGTTAGCTGATTCAACTCTTATTATCGTTTAAGTTACGTCTAACCTAAACTCTAAATGACTACTACCTAAGACTTCATAGGTAGGCTAGCAATTTGCAGGACATTCTATTTATTTTTGTCCAACTAGTTGTGTGGTCATCTTCTCCCATATTAGTTGTTCTCTCCTAAGCCTTTACATCTTGGTAAGGTTAGGTAAGAAAAAGTATTCGGGAATAGGTGTATGTTATAAGTTACTCTCTTGCCACTTATTTGCGTGTAGATGTACTCTCTGCCCGTATTTGCTGCTGCTCTAATGTAGTTATTGCCTTAGGCCCTTAGCTTTACCTGTTGACTAATTTTGTAGTATATTGACACACAAATACAAATTAGGTCTTCTAGTCTTGTATTTTCTCTGTTTTGTTTCATACTCTATTATTATTCAGGTATGAAACCCTTTTGTACCATGTTAACATTTATTTTTGTGGTAACAGGTCGTTGGTGGTAGCAAACGCTGGAGATTGTAGAGCAGTCTTATCCCGTCAAGGGAAAGCCATTGAAATGTCAAGAGACCACAAACCCATGAGCAGTAAGGAGAGAAGACGCATTGAGGCATCGGGTGGATATGTATACGACGGCTATCTAAATGGACAACTTAATGTGGCTCGTGCGCTTGGGGACTTTCATATGGAAGGCATGAAAAAGAAGAAAGATGGTTCTGACGGTGGACCCCTCATTGCAGAGCCTGAGCTCATGACAACTAAACTAACCGAAGAGGACGAGTTCCTTATAATCGGGTGTGATGGGGTTTGGGATGTGTTCATGAGCCAGAATGCCATAGATTTTGCTAGAAGGAGACTGCAGGAGCACAATGACCCGCTCATGTGTAGTAAAGAGTTAGTCGAGGAAGCTATAAAGAGGAAGAGTGGGGATAATGTGACGGCGGTGGTTGTGTGTCTTCAGCCACAACCACCACCGAACTTGGTTGCACCGAGGTTGAGGGTTCAGCGGAGCTTCTCGGCGGAGGGTTTAAAAGATTTACAGAGCTTCTTGGATGGCTTGGGGGACTAATTGGGTGACCTGGGTTCCTGGGATGGTGACGAATGATTGATTCTCTTTTGTTTTGTCTTTTCTTACAATTTATAGTTTGGGTTTGGAGGTTTTGTTTTGTTATAATTCTTGCAATTTGAGTAATTTATATAAACATGAGGCGGCATACAATAATATATTGTTTGGTAGGATATATTTACTCTCACTTTTGCTTAATAATATTTTTTGCTTCAGTCTGGTTTGTTTTGTAACTAGATCGGAATCCTCATTCCTTCGGATTCAATCGTAGTGAAATTTTGACTAGGCTGAAAGGAGAGGGCCGCTTAATACACATTGCCAATAATCGGTATGATCAAAAATGGTGCAGGGAAAAATGGCTTTTGAGAGTTTGTGCTTCGATACTGGAAAAGTCGGTTTACTGATGAGTGATGAGAATGTTTGGGACATCCCAACCTGAAGATCTGAAGAGAAAGATCAAATCATAATTTTGATATAGAAATTGTAGAGCTACACACAAAAGTTGACAATTTGTGGCTTTGTGCCACCAACTAGTAAGTTACTCATCTACAAAACTGCTCAAATTTTATGACGTATACAGTTTAGTTGGTAACTCAATACTGTTTTGGTATGAGGTAAACCGCTTTGACAGTTACCCATCACAAAAACGTTGTTTTGCACTATTCCGTCGTGTTACCAATTGGACTCATAAATATTATGAAAATTGTTACAAAAGATGTAATGAGATGAAGATGAAGCGGGCCCATTGATATTTACTATCACAATAGTATTTTTCTATTTTCTTCGCTATAAATTATCTTTGTACGATTGAAACACACATTCAATCGCAAGTAAATTTCTCAATTTAGTATTCAACCTATGACATATTTAATATATATCACAAAATGTCAAAAGTACATTATACATTTTATCCCTATATAAATAAAAGAGAAGTACAAAATCAACAATGGGTGGGGTCAAAATTAGAAAATTACCCGAAATCAACCAAATTGGATCCAAATCAGAAATATCTGTTTCATTTATAATGGGTTATTGGATTAGAATCTGAAAATATATTTAAAATTTGCAATATTTATTTAAATTATACCCCAAAGGAAACCTAAATAAACATTTCAAACAAAAAAAAACCATATTAATTACGAGAATATTGGTTTTCTTATTTTTTAGGAAACCCATATATATAATTTTTTAAATAAAATCATATTTATTATTTATAAAATAGCATATTTCTTATATGACTAAAGTTATTAATAACTAATAAAGAAAAAATGTAAATTTTACTATGAAATAATTTAATAAAAATCTTTAATTTTTTTGAAAAGAGAATATTTTTTAAAACAAACTTTAAAAATTTACAAAAATAATATTGAGTTTGTTATAAAATTATCTATGTAATTCTAATAAAGTACATAATAATGATAATGTAATTTATCTACACCATCAAATAGAAAATAATTTAATTATATGATGATTTTAATTTTCTAAACCATCACAAAACCTTTAATGGATTATCGTTTAAACAAACTTACCATAATTAAAACATATTTTAAAATTTTGATTTAAGGAAATATCTAAGAAGATCAATTTAAATTTAGCATTCCCCAAATATAGTACCTAACATACAATTATAAATATATTCAAATCCCAAAAACCTTTACTGTTAATTATTCGGATTATGAAGAAATAAACTAACTATATTTAAAAAATGTTTATAGATAATAAGGAAATCTAAATAAAATCAATCACCCTAATAATTAGCACTTGATATAAGTCACATAACCACTTGACATAACCACTTGAAAATTAAATGAATAATCTGATTTTGATATTTTTGGGAACAATAGTGTATAATTTGATTTCAAATCTACAAACTAACCAAAATAAAATGAAAATTTCAGTTACACGTAATAGTTTACAAAATCATATCACAATAGTTATTATATTTGCAAATATAATCTTAATCTTAATAAATATGTGGAATTTTTTTTAATCATAAATATAGATTTCATTTTTTTTGGAAATTGAGCATATACCTCGAATCTATATTTAAACATTTGATTCACAAATATATTACTATTAAGATCATATTTATGAAAATGTTAATTAACCCTAAATATTGAAACCGACTTTATTTATCCTATAAATATAGAAGTCGACTAACATATTCACTCCTCACTAATCATTGAAACTTTTCTATTTTTATTGATATTTTTAATTTATGTCGAAACAATCACTATTGCATTGTTTCAAATGAGATATACATGTTTCTTGAATCACTTCAATGAAACATATGGTGCTTTTTTGAATCCTCTTTATTTGATAGCAATGATTTGCTCATGTGTCAATCTGTTAGTTTTTATATAAAGACCAATTTTTTTTTCTTTGGTCATGATTTGATGATAGATTGTGTTTAACTAGGATACAAAAATAAATTGGAATGTATCCAAAAATAATATGATTTTATAAAAAAAATACAAATTTGAGTGTAGCTTTTGTTTTTATGTGCTTCAATTTGACAAATAAACACATTCCACGGCCATATATTTAATGCCTTTTAACATATTTTTCAAAAATTTGAAAAACAAATCTGACTTTCTTTTGCATGAAAGGAAGAGAAAAAGACATGTTGGCTGAGATAAAATAATTGTTGGTAGAAGAGAGAAGATTTGATATTACCATTTTTTTCATTCTCCTATTTTATCTAAAACCATTACACAAATATATGATTTAATATAATTAATTATATTAAAATTTATATATTTTATATGTCCGCAAATATTCTTTCGCGCTGTAGGGCAGGTGAGATCCTAGATATAATAAAAACAAAGGTACTGTAGTATTTTAGTGAAAATGGGCTATTGAAATGGCTTACAAGGCCTATTATGATGGTAAGTAAACTCACGCGCGCGTGAAAGGTAGTTGCTCAATCTCAGATCGCAGGCTCTGTTGTTATTGTCTCCTCCTCCGAAAGAGAGAGAGATAAAAGAGCGAAAATGTCCGGTGCGGCTATTCATGCGAGTTCATGGGCGGCGGCTCTGGTGAGAATCTCTCCGTACACTTTCTCCGCCATCGGAATCGCCATCTCCATCGGCGTCTCCGTTCTTGGTGCTGCCTGGTAAATATCCACTTCTTCTTCTTCTTCTTCCCCCAAATTGATTTACGAAAGCATCGTGTTTACGAAAGCTCTCTTTATGGTGTAGGGGAATTTACATTACCGGAAGTAGTTTGATCGGTGCCGCCATTGAAGCTCCTCGTATCACTTCCAAGAATCTCATCAGGTTTTGCCCACACGATTCAATTTCAATTTCAGGAAATATTGTGTAAATTTTTGTAACCCGATGCAAATGCCATTAGATTATAGCATACAGTGGTTGACCTAGGCTAGGATTGGTGAAATTGGCTTTATATGATGTGATAGATCACATTGGCTCTGACCTAGTAGAAGATGCTAGAACTATGTAATGAATCAAGTGTTTGTTCATTGTCTTTCAGTGTAATTTTCTGTGAAGCCGTGGCTATATACGGCGTTATTGTTGCTATCATACTGCAAACCAAGTTGGAGAGTGTGCCATCATCGAAGATGTATGACGCTGAGTCTCTTAGAGCTGGATATGCAATCTTTGCTTCTGGAATCATTGTTGGATTTGCTAACCTTGTTTGCGGGTCTGTATCTTCTTCTTCTTCTTCTTCTTTCTCCTCTCTTTCATCTTCTGAACCTTTGTAAACATGGTAAATCTCACTGTTTATGGGGATTTTGTTTGTTGCAGGTTATGTGTAGGAATCATTGGAAGCAGTTGTGCGTTGTCTGATGCTCAGAACTCGACGCTCTTTGTTAAGATTCTTGTGATTGAGATCTTTGGGAGTGCTCTCGGGTTATTTGGAGTTATCGTTGGGATCATTATGTCAGCTCAAGCTACATGGCCTACGAAATAGGTATTTCTGGACTTGTACTCTATACCTTTTAATATCTATCTTTCAAATCCTAGAAGAATTACACATCTTTGTTTATCTTCTTGGCTGTTATATCACTTGTGTAGAAGAAAATCATGTTTCTCTTTGAATCCCTATTTTTGGTAATGTTCAAACTTGGGAATAAGTCACTTGGAGAAACCTCTTCATGTTTGTATTCTTTGGTTCTTTTGTGACAAATGATATGAGTTTGTATATGTTTTCATGTTGAGCATTGAATGAACTTAAACTCTTCAGGCTTCTACTGTTCTCAAACTCAACCTGTGTGTGTTGAGTGTACATATGTGAAAAGAAAAATACATAAGAAACCGTACATTTTTCCTACTTTACAGCATGCGCTTTGCCTTTTCAATCACCAAAATAGTTTTGATACATACACTAGATGATATGGGTTCATTTCGAAACACACATACATAAATAAAAACGCAAAAAAAAAGAAGAACATTTAAAGATCCCATTAGCCATTACCGCTATATGCAACAATCAGAAAAACCTGGATTTCATAAATATACAACTTGCATTCATAAGAAGCTACTACATTCGTTTTGTTTACTACACACAGCAACATCTAATTCTAATCGTGTTTAATATTAACATTAACTTACATGACAGTGTCACACATTACCACGCATATAATCAGACAGAACAAATCGATAACCCAAAAAAGAGATGAAGCTCAGCTTTAGAATCAGTAAGCCAACCCTCCTGAAAATACATCTCCGTCATGAAGCAAGCTTTCCGTCAACCAATAACCATCCCATGAACCGCCTATCCGCTGCCATTACACACAAATGATTTCATATCTAATCATCATCATCATCAATTCATCATTGTAGATGAAAAATCCACATAATTTTAGGGTGTCTATTGAGTAACAAAGGAACCAACCTGGAACATTGTGAATTCAAATATCTCTTCTTCCTCAGGTCGATTTCCCTGAATCCATATCCTCTGCTTGAAACGATTCTGTATAATGGAAAAGAGGGTATCGTGAGACAACAATGGATCTCTGTGATGATAGTAACATCTTCAAAAAAAAAGAGATGATACCTCTTCCACGAACAAACTGCTTAAGATTTTCCTGTCCTTGTGACCAAGCAACACACGGTAAGACGAGTGATGAAAAATACGCCTAAACCTCTCAAACTAAACCAACCAATAAAGACCAGGGGATAAGAATCTTAGCTAGTAGCTAAGGAACAATATGACCATCAGTGTAAAGAAATGATGAAAAAAGTAACCTGTCCAAGATCAAAGAAAGGACCAAAATAGGTGGATCTCTCGAATGGATCGAATCCAGCAAACTGTTATATCAACAAAAAGATAGTCAAATCATCACAAAAAGTTGTAAGAATCAGAAGAAGCATCAAGGACGTTAACATGATATACCCGATACATGACCTCAATGCCATAATCATCACGAGGATGGACATTATACTTCAATGCATCAAGCTGATGTCGAACAGCGTCTTCAGCACTAAACTATTACACCAAAAAAAATCTAAAACTGAGGGATCAATACACAACAACAGTAGAGACAAAGCAATGTAATGTTCCAAGCTGATGCAGTAAATAGAGAGAGTCATTACATCAAGTCTCGGGCCAAACGGTCGTTTCCTACGGCTCTCCAACCTGTAAACATAAATAGTGAAGAAGAAACATAGAATTGATCTCTAATGCTATGGCCTTTGCAAAATCAAATTTCTTAGGATCTGATCGTTTCTTTCCTAACTAAAACCAAGTATGCTTGAAATTGACGAAATTTTAGTTAAGAAGGAGACTAAAGGCAGGTGTACCAATCGGCAGAGAGGAAATCGGGAACATCAGAAGAAGAAGCTCGCACGAGATGAAGATGGAGCCTTCCGTAGCCATTGAAAGGCTTGAGCGTAGCAGAAAAGGATGAAGGTGGAGATGGAAGGACGAGAGACCCAAACGACATCGTTCGACTCGGGTTCTTATGATCTTTGATTTGTGTTCTTGCTCTCGCCGGACTGCGCCTTTCAATTTTAATTTCGTCCGTCCGATACAACGACGCCGAGAGATAGACACGGAATCAAACCAGCAAACAGGTTTAAAAAATAAAAGCTAACCGGAGCTAGATTTGAATTTGAATCCGGTTTAGATATTATCTACACCACAAGTCACACTCGCTAGAAGTTGAACCACAACCGGTCGCACTCTTTTAACACCAATCATTTTTTTTTTTCTTTTTCTTTATTATTGTGAGGTTTTTTTTTTTTTTATTATTATTATTGTGAGGTTGTTAGAGAATATTTCTACAAAAGAAAGAAAAAAATCCAAAAGATGTTTCAATGCGGAGTTGATTGGGGCTTAATTACGTACGATTTACGCTATAATAATGCTATCATATCACCACTAAATAAATTCAGCTTGACCATGGTTTGCGAGTTTTGCGTTAAGGCTGCCATTTTGTTTGTTTGTTTAAAATAAAACAAAAACGAAAGAGAGTTGCGTGTGAATCAAGGATCTCTTGAAAGAATGAGAAAATCACCATCTCTAATAAGAGTGATGTCGTCAATTTCAGCTCCTTCTCTTGTAAGTACTTTAGTTGGCACGAAACCCATCTTTTTCTCACCAATTTCCAATAGCTCTTCCATTGAATTCGGTAACAATATCACTTTTCCACCGTTATTTTCCGGCGAACTAATGGTCACTCTAGCCGGATAAAACATACTTCCTCCTCCTCCTCCTCCTCCTCCTATAGGAACTGCTGGGCTTCTTGAAGGCTCCCCTCCATCATCAGCTGTTAAAAATAAATAAACGCACTCAAGACCAAGTTTTGAATTCTGCTAAATGCCTTGATTACCATGTCGAAATAGAACAAGAGATGGCTCTAGTTGTGTGAAAAGTTCTGAAAATTATGGTTACTTGACGAGAAAGCAACGAGTATTAGGAGATCAAATGGAGAGGTGAGGCGGGTTTTACCGGTATTTGCAGCTGAAATGAATCCGAAGAGCGAGTTTCTGAAGTTATTAAGTTTGCGTCTCTGAGAAACCACAACCTGACCTCCTTCTCTGACAAGAGGCATTTCTCCTGAATGCATTGTAGGCTCACTACTATACTTCATCAATGGCTTTCCTGTCACAGGAACCTGAGGTATTCCAGGGACAGGTTTCGGTTTCTTCTCCACGGGCCTATGATCATGAAACAAGGTTTTGATATCTTCATGCCCTTGATGCTCGGCAAGACCACGAGGTGTCCACCCGTAAGAATCCGGCCTGTCCAAATCAGCACCTTGGTCTAGTAAGAACTTAACAATCTCCAAGTGTTCTTCTGAGACTGCTCTGTGTAAGGCTGTGGTTCCGTTTCCGTCAGGGAGTGTGACATCGCCGCCGTATTTGAGGATGTCTTTGAGTATGTCTAAGCTGTTTCTTTCCACGGCTAAGCACGCGAAATAGCTCACTGAGTCTAAGCTTAACTTTGCTCCGTTCTCTGCAAGGAGTTTAGCAATTCCGCTATGTCTCCCTATGATTGCTTCCCACAAGGGTACATTACCTTCTGAATCTGTAAACAAATGTATACGAGCAACCGATAAATTAGTTTTCTTTCAATCCAACTACATGATCTTAGCTAATTTTACCAAGTGAGACACTATTTACTACTTACCTCTAATGTTAGGATCTGCTCCATTTTCAAGAAGTAAAACGGCGCAATAATGGCTTCCTTTTGATGCTGCTATATGCTGAGATATACAGATAAGAAACATAGAGAGTAAGCAACTCTTTATTGTCTTTCTTGTTTTGGCATCAAAATGAGGATGATGGTATATGATATATATATACAGAGGCAGGTTGGGGCTTACCAGCGCAGTTCGCCCGTCTTTATCAATTTCATTAGGGCTTGAGCCTCGTCTTAGTAACTGATGCAGCAATAAATCATCTCCTCTGTCTGCAGCAAAACATAAGCTGAGAGGTAAATCCATTTTCCCTTGAGCCAACATGTGTTCTGTATCAGCCAAAATTCCTTTCATCACTGGATCTTCTGAGTCATTTAAATGCTGCATCAACCAGAACATATCTGTTATGGAACTGCTCTTGGCTGTCAACCGTTTACCAAATAGAAAGGAAGAGAGGATTCAGACATACCTGAAGAAGATTATTCATAATTATTGCTCCATCTCCTACATTTGCCTGAACAAGATTTAAGAGTACTGTACGGTTCAGACGAAGCAACTGACTCAATCGCTTGGTACGAACAGTAAACAGCTGCGGTCTGTAACATAGTACCCCAACTTCACCAAATACACTTCCTCTCTGTACTTCAGAAACTACCTGTAAAAAACACATACACACAAACATTACCACATAAGAACACAATCGTATCTTTTAAAATACTTAAAACTAGACTTGCCTGCTCCACTCCATTTACACGTGCAATTATGTCCTGAAGGATAAAGGAATGTGTTAAGAATAATACAATATTTTTATAGTTAGAAAGACTGTTCAACTGATTTACTCAAAACACTTACAACAGCTCCTGTCACCAATATGTAGAAGTCTGTTGGTGCTTCATTCTGCAAAATCACATCTTCTTTGGGAGGAAAATACTCTGCTTTCATTTCAGTAACCTACAATATTACCATAAATTAAAACTTACTGTGAATAAAATGACCACATTTTAGCATACGGTGCTCCGTGCGCTGTGGGGAAACATTACCAACTGGAAAAGAAGATCATTGGAGATTCCATGGAACAAATAGATTTTGTCAACAACTTCATAGAACAGGTAATGCGATATGCTGGAGCGAATAGCTTTGGGAAGGGAATCGATGATTTCTTGCTGCTGTAAGCCTTCTGAATCAGTTCTGTACCTCAAACACAAATGAGCCACCATCTGATCTTGCAAGCGCACTGGCAGATTGTTCCTTTGACCAAACCCAGAAGCGGCTTGGATGGTATCTCTCTGAAATAATGCAAAATGCATAAGACTCATGAAAAATGCATTCAACATCTTTTGTTTCTTTGACATAAGTATCTGATTATTCCTTATGAGATAACTGTACGGGTAAACAGAACTTACAAATTTTCTGGTGCGGCCGGTTACATGAACCACCAAGTTGGTCATATTACCAATTATATATGCTAATAATCCAAGATTAAAAACCATGTAGCAAAGAATGAAAGTCATCTCTCTTGAGTTAACACCATGTATATCACCATAACCTGTTGTGGAGAAAGTAGTTATAGACCAATACATTGCCGTGTTATACCGCACCGCAATAGGAGACTGTTTCCAGTTTTCATCTGTTAATGCAATAAATGTCTTGGAAGGGTCTGGATAATGTGAAGCAATGGAATAAAGGAAGCAAGCACCACAATGAATCACAAATAGAGTAACCTGCATGCATTACCACCCGATCAGTACTGTAAATTGACAACTAAAAAAATGGTCAGTGTAACAAGTAGACATATAGCTACTAACAAGGAGAAGCTTCGTGCAGCGAACCCAAAAGTAGCTGTATTTCCTATCTTTCTCTAACCTGAAAAGAAGAGTTCAATGTCACACTCACCATATATAGAGAATAATAGATTCAGGAAACTGAAGTACACAATAATTCATCTACGTATACCAGCTGCAACTCAAACGTTTTAGCTGGAATAAGAGCGATCGAGCTTAAACCGGCGAAAACCATAGATGATATATACTTATAACACTAGTCCAAACTCACCTGGCAAAACAATTACTGACCCTCCGAAGACGCCACAGACGAAGCATACTAAAAATTCCATAACCCTGAATACTCTCATGAAGCAAACTCCCGAAACTTTCGTAAGGAAATGTGGAAACCACATCAAAAGCAAGCCAAGTCGACGTATATCTCCAAGCTATCTTCTTTGGATCATCGATAAGGAGATAAGTTACCTTGTCTAAAAAGGCAACAAAAAACGTCAAGATAATATCAACAGCGAAAAACCCGTTGACAATGTTATCGAGAATACTGAGAGGTGCTCTTGGCTTTTGCAGAAACCCAAATTCAAAAGGCGACGCCCAAGCTGTGTAGAGCACCAAAAACACCAAAAACGTCTCCCACGCTCTATAAAAAAAACATAGTTTTACAGATTTAGCAATGCATAATATTCAGAATTTTCCAACATTATTATATAAGTGCAAAATCTTAAGCAATATGCGTCGATAGAATTAGAAACCCTAGTTTTTTTTTTTGTAAAAAGCAGACCTGTAACGGGGATCGAAGGGAGAGACGATGAAGCGACGGAGGATGACATCACGAGAGGAAAGAGCGCTGGCTCCAAGAGGAGGAAGAAGGCCTTTGCTAAGGCTATACTGACTCATGGTTCCATCTCGAGACAAATGGTCAGCTACTTCATCCTCTGCGTCCTTGGCTCTTCCTCCTCCATCTTCTTCGTCGTCCTTCACACCCCAAAACCATACCTTCTTCTTCTCCATTTTTTTTTTAGATCTTTCGATCTCTTCTTCTTCCTCCAAAATCCCTTGCGGAGACACACGCAAGGTTTGCGATCTCCTCCGAAATCGCCGGTTTCTAATTTTCTTCTTATATCTTATTTATTATTATTTGGTTAATTACGTTTGTTTCTATCTTTTTGTTTTCTTGTGGGCTCTCAACACGGAACTGTTTTTTTTTTCTTCCCTCCATTTTTCTCTTCTTTAGCCATAAAAATAGCAAGTAAATTTAGGTTAACTGGTCTCTAAATGATCGTGGAAATTTTCAAAATTAACAAATTGACATATTTATTACCATTTTGTTCTAGGCAACAGAATATTGTTACTTGCTATCTATATACTTTGGTAATCTAGGATTGACACAGAAGAAACGTTAAATGTTATATTCGGATTTTTCTCTGTAAAAAAAAAACTAAATTATTTGTATAAAGTTGTGAAATTTTTATTTTTTTTTAAAAAAGAAAAAAGTTTGCGGAAAAAAAGTAAAAAGTTTAAAAATTTGCGAACTTAAAGTTATATTCACTTTGGTTTTAAAACTATCTTAAACTAAAATAAAAATAATTAAGTTTTGTAATGTTCACTCAATAATCCATATTACCTCTTTTTACCACCATTTATGTAAAGTCTCACTAAATTGTTACATGAAAGGTGGCACAACATTACCTCTCTTTACGGCCATTATGTACACGTTTCAGCTAAAATGTGTTAAGTTGAAATCCGTCATCAATTTTTTTTCTTTCTATATCACCTGCACGAGGACAATGCTTTACCCCCACATATTGAGCTTACATGATTTCGCCAATGATTTGCATATATAGTGGTTCCTTTTCTGTAGAAAATTCATCAACCACCATAGTTTATATGTGGAAAAATGGAAAGCGTCAGAATTTTCAACAACCATTGTGTACGCACACATGACACATTCAATCTTTTATTAATGCATCTAAGATCCATTAGGCATTGGTTTGACCGGGTTGTCTTGTTTTAAAGTGAAGTTGATATTTATAGCATACAATGTCCCCATTCACAAAGTGCAATATTTGTCTCATCGTGATTTGCTGTATATGCTAATGTTATTGCTATTTGAGTGCTGATGTGACACCCCACCCAATCCGTGTCCAAAATACCACATAGAAAAATCTCAGAGTTTTATTCAATGGATACTTATAAAAGGTATTTGAAAACAACGATGTCAACAACAATACATGCGTTTTAAAACTCTTAGCTGAAATAACTGAAGTCCAATTGAAATCATAAACTTAAGGACAGAGAGTCTTAAACGAAACATTACAATCTTCCTAAGGCACCCACTTCTAGTAGTCCTCACATGCTCTTTTTTTTAATAGAAATGTGAGCAACAAGTGAATCATAACGATTCTTCTTGTCCACATGATCCATATAATCACA
This sequence comes from Camelina sativa, assembly GCF_000633955.1. Taxonomy (NCBI): domain Eukaryota; kingdom Viridiplantae; phylum Streptophyta; class Magnoliopsida; order Brassicales; family Brassicaceae; genus Camelina; species Camelina sativa. The sequence continues at coordinate 24,293,844 of NC_025700.1, read as the reverse complement.
AGACATACACAAAGATCACATAGACATATAATAGTCAAATAATTTGCTTTCAATTAATCTATTAAAGCATTTAGCATCAAACAACAATCAAAGCATGACTGAAAAGTGAATAAACACATGATAAGCATATGTCTCCATCTATGGCTCATCAGCTGTTACCAAGCCGTAGCCTGGTCAAAACACAATATGCATGACGATGCACCCCAAACCGAACAAACAATCTTGCAATATACCTAACCCCATATTCACAGGCTACACCTCTCACATCTCATCTCATCACTTTCGCTATCATCGATCCTATCAGATCTCTAATTCTTTAACAACCTAGCTTATCTCTATAATAACCTAGCATATATCTTTAGCAACCTAATTCTTTAACATCTTAACTCTTTAACAACCTAATTCTTCCAAGCAAAAAAAGGTCCATAAGCCCAATTTCCACAAAAATTCACTGTTTATCACGCTGTGGGATTCGAACCTTAAGAAACATATTTTACTGACCTATATAGTCACAAAGATATTACTTGTAATTTTGGTTTATCGAGTGCACTGTTGTACCCTATCAATTTAAGTGGTCAGCCGTTGAAAATAAGTCAGACATTATTCAGTTGTGACTTCGATAATGTTGTTTATAAGTTTTGTAGCAACCATAAAATTGGGTTATTAGAGAATCACAAACACTATTTATTGTTAGTATTAAAATTGGGGTATTAGAGTAAGTTAGTACAAAACAGATATTATATAAAAAGTAGTCAAGGCATACGAACATCATTACATATGACAGGTATAAAACCTAAAAAGTGAATGATACATCTTCACAAGGATTCTTCTTCTGTCTTCTTCCTCTTCCTTTTCTCAATTTCTTTAGCTGAAGAGNACATATCAGTAAAAGATAGCTACATATATATGAATAAAAGACAGCTTCCGAACAACGGAAGACTCCAAAATATAACTCAACTTAAAGCTTGGATACTATAACTTTTCTTTANGCACCTCTGTAAGTCAGGTTAAAATGTCACAACCTGAAAGAGCAAAGACTACTATCAAAATATTTGGCACAACTCAATACTCTCTCAGGTATAGACAGGGCATATGTTATCATGAAGATGAACTCTCTATTTAGTGCACTTAATACCTACCTACCAATCTTTCACAAACTTATTCAACCAAACTGTAGATGATTCTCATTAGGCTAGGACCAGTCCAAAGCCTGTGCACGTAGCTAGCCCAAGAAAACCTGAAACAAATCAATTATGTCTAGCCAAAAAACACCTAGCAAAATTCCAGTTATGTATTTGAGAAAGAAGGGGCATTGTGTTTTACACCATTCAAACCCCAAGCATCAGAGTAAGAGATCTCTAGAAGCAATCATATCTGCAGGCACCTGATATTGCTAAGCTGTTCCTGAAAAATGTAGGGGAAGTTCAATAATCCACCACTGAATATACAAGTAACTCATCTCATCAAGAAGCTTAAGCACAAGAAACTGAGGTATCTACATATCAGTAAAAGATAACTACATATATATGAATAAAAGACAGCTTCAGAACAACGGAATCCTCCAAAATATAACTCAACTTAAAGCTTGGATACTATAACTTTTCTTTAAATATAATTATCCAGAAATTACAACAAAGGAATTAGCCTGACTATAAGAAGAAATAAAATACAATTAAGGATTGGAAATTTTCATTAAGGTCAGAGTTTCCGTACATACTTTCCCTTCTGCTGTCTATACAATCATTATAAGAATCCTCTGAAAAAAGAACAACATATAACAGTTGATTCCACATTGCAGGGAAGTATGTCCAACACCTGTAGATAAGACTGTCAAGGATCAAACAGAGAAGATTTTATACTAACAAAATTAACTATAAGTACCAGCCGACTTTAGATTTCTTAGCTCCATCAGATGTTCATCAACTGATATATGAAGAGAAAGTCGGAGATCGGTTAGTGATGCTTCCTGATCCCAATTAAGGGGACCGGAAGCAAATAGTTTCCCCAGAGTTCTGCAGTAAGTGTATAGTTCAGGCCTAGAGGATCTCACTGCTCCACCACTTGCTAACGAATGTTTCCAACTAGCTTCCTCTCTGAGCCCAAATGCTTCTTCTGAAGATTCTGCATCACTACTAAAAGAGTCGGCACCTTGACTAGGACCATCTAGAAAACAAGTTGGTATGTCATTCTCATCATAACTAATAGGGCTACAACTACCAACGGAGCATGCATCAGTATCATAACAACCATTAGAGACTGAGCTTCCTGTACCAACAAATTCACTAAATCTTTTTGATCTTACCCTGACCATTTGTCGGAAACCAGTTATCTTCTTGTTAAACGAAGCTTGCACATTCAATTTACCACCCATACGTTCAGAAGCAGCCTTCTCCGCTGAAGAAGAAGAAGAAGAAGAAGAAGCAAACCAGTGCTGATATCTCTCTCCCTCCAATGCTCTTACCTTCTTAGGACTTCTCGTACATGATTCAGCAGACTCAGACCAATCACAAGGTGAAGATCTCTTCAAAGAAGCAATACTAGTCTCCTGAGGCACCACACTGTTCAAAAGCGGGTTTAGATTCTGGTGTACATCTGATCCAGTCAGCGTGGAGGACTTAAGAGAACAAGATACCTGTAAAGATTATTATAAAACAGTTTAGTCATCGTGTAACTCCACTAACAATCAAAGGATACAAAAAGTTAAAGACTTACCTTTCCAACCACAACCCATCTTTCATCTTGCCAAGATTGCCGAGCCCTGAGGTTCACTTTGTGAACTGTGAGTTCGACCGCGGCATCAAGCAACCGAACCGCATAATATCTTCCAGACAACTCCTTCAGAACCGTAGCAGCTTTCCAGGAAATATTGTTATCAAGAACCTCAACCAAATCACCAGCTTCCCATCTATCTACATCTATTTGAGGTGGACACGGCCTGATCATCTTCCTTGGAACTCTCTCCTCAACAGCCTCATTGTTGGAAAGTTCGAAAGAGTAATATCTAATACCATAAGTATGACCATTACCAGATATAATCTCCGCTGATCGCCACGCACCATACGGTGCCTCTTTGTGGCTAAACACCTCAATTCTACTTCCTTTTCTGAATCTCATGATCTTTATTCCTGCACACANAAAAAAAAAAAAAAAAAAAAAAAAAAAAAAAAAAATCAAACACTTCTTTAGAATCTGAGAGAAAAACAAAAAAACCAATAAAGCAACTAAAAAAAGTATCGATGAAGGGTGTAGAAGAATTGGATAAGAACATACCTTGTAAGCAAGTTTGATGATCACCGTAAGATTTTGAGAATTATTTCCTCTGTATTTCTAAGGGGTTTTGTGAACGAACTAACGGAAGAGGAATTGGGGAATTAGGGCTTCACTTCTTAATGAAATAAAATATACAAACGAAACTTGGCGTCATTAAATTCTTGAAATCAGGCTTACCAAGCCAAGATTTGACAAATATGCAAATATTTTTTTTTTTTTTTTGGGTAGAATATTAGTTTTATTTTTTTTGTAGAATAATAGGCAAATATTAGTAGATAATTAATCCCACAAGCTAGAAAGATATTCTACCATTTTAAAATTGAACATACACTATTAGTTAGAGGAGATATGCCAAAAAAAAGTACCACTACTTGCCTGCTCATTGCATTACTGGGCCAAAATGAATTGATCTGACCCATTAAATCCATAATGATCTGGTGCGCAGATCCACTTTTTATTTAGTAGTATCATATATATCAGATTTAACACTGAAAGAATTCATCTATATATATATATATATATATTTTTTTTTTCAAGTATATTTAGCAAATAAATCTTAAATTTGCCACCTATTTACAAGACTGCTATTATCATTTAATATTAAATATTTAAAATTTAATGTATAAATTTTAACAACCAAAATTTACATTTTACAGAAATCTATATATTAACACAATTAATTGTCGAGTATAAGATCTCCTAGCTGATATCACGGATTCACGGCTTTTCCTTCTCTCCAACAAACCAGATTTTACAAGATATCTCTTTCCATCTTTTCCTCTAATATCTGGAAAAATCAAATTAAAGAAACAATAATAAATGCCAAAGAGTATAATATTCCTTCAATCTTCCAAAATAAAACCGATTACAAAAGATTTTCTACCTAATTAGTTTCTAAAGCCGTGATTTTGGCATCAAAAGATTATAAGAATTATCGATCTAATGATTAGCCTATAAATACTATAAACCATCACGCCAATTACCATCCTCACTAATACAAAACACACAAAAGCTTACTTAAAACCTTGAAGATCGCTTGGTTGCTACTTTTGCCTTCCTCAGATCATACAAAACAGCTTGGAGGGTTCATTCTCCATTCGTGGCATCTGTACACACAAGCCACTGGTGAAACTCTCGAAGATGATTTTATGGTTTTGTCAGATGAAGTGGTAAAGATCTACCTATTAAATACGACTACTAATACAGTTTTTCTTTATTCATTTCAGGGTACAAAAATTCATTCCTTAGTAAAGAAGGATTTGGTTTCCAAATATATCAATAGGCTCCCTGTTGGTGAATGGGTTTTCATTAAGACCTTTGGGTGAAGAAGGTAGTCATAAAGGTTGATGATTAGAACTTAAACATCTTGCTCTCTTTCTATACTTTATTTGATTCTTTAAGTTACTTATCTAATCAACATATAAGTCATGTTAACTAAACAAAACCATCTAGGTAGCTCCAAGTGTGGCTGTGTTCGAGTCTAGAAATCCGATTTATGAACTACTAATAACACTTCTATTTTTTTCCCTCACCTTCTTTTCCTTTTCCGGGTCATAACGCAGTCTGTAACGAAATGAGAATCAACTGGATAATCATGTTCACAAGCATCATGAGGTTAGAGGTCTCGCATCACAAGTAAAGAAGAACAGAGGTTTGCATGGAAAGAGCCATAACAACCATAAGAATCGACCCACACTTAGAGCTACTTGGAAGAAAAACAACCTTATAACCCCGTTACANAAAGATTTTCTACCTAATTAGTTTCTAAAGCCGTGATTTTGGCATCAAAAGATTATAAGAATTATCGACCTAATGATTAGCCTCTAAATACTATAAACCATCACGCCAATTACCATCCTCACTAATACAAAACACACAAAAGCTTACTTAAAACCTTGAAGATCGCTTGGTTGCTACTTTTGCCTTCCTCAGATCATACAAAACAGCTTGGAGGGTTCATTCTCCATTCGTGGCATCTGTACACACAAGCCACTGGTGAAACTCTCGAAGATGATTTTATGGTTTTGTCAGATGAAGTGGTAAAGATCTACCTATTAAATACGACTACTAATACAGTTTTTCTTTATTCATTTCAGGGTACAAAAATTCATTCCTTAGTAAAGAAGGATTTGGTTTCCAAATATATCAATAGGCTCCCTGTTGGTGAATGGGTTTTCATTAAGACCTTTGGGTGAAGAAGGTAGTCATAAAGGTTGATGATTAGAACTTAAACATCTTGCTCTCTTTCTATACTTTATTTGATTCTTTAAGTTACTTATCTAATCAACATATAAGTCATGTTAACTAAACAAAACCATCTAGGTAGCTCCAAGTGTGGCTGTGTTCGAGTCTAGAAATCCGATTTATGAACTACTAATAACACTTCTATTTTTTTCCCTCACCTTCTTTTCCTTTTCCGGGTCATAACGCAGTCTGTAACGAAATGAGAATCAACTGGATAATCATGTTCACAAGCATCATGAGGTTAGAGGTCTCGCATCACAAGTAAAGAAGAACAGAGGTTTGCATGGAAAGAGCCATAACAACCATAAGAATCGACCCACACTTAGAGCTACTTGGAAGAAAAACAACCTTATAACCCCGTTACAATTGATTCTCTTGAACATAAGATAATTTCAATTACCCTTGATTGGCCTACAAGCCTAAATCAATCGATGATTTCATGTTGAAAGCAACCCTCAATCGCTAATCTACAATGTTTTTCAATATTAGTCCATTAACATCTTTGTTCTTGCACTTGATTTCCTATTCGATGAATTGTTTACATCTGCATTTGCGAGTATGGTCTGATGAAATCTTCAATTTACAGATAGAATTACCAAGCAAACACATTTACTACATATACTAACCTGAATCTGTATAGAACTGAAGACAGTTGTTGTTTTTTTTGGTAAGGTGAAGACAGTTGTTGTTGGCACAAGTAGTTTGTTACATTTATGAGCTTGCACCTGACGAAATCAAAGACAATTATCTTTATATAAAACTAACAGTAAAGCTTGATAATTAGAACTGAAACAGCTTCCTCTATTACTCACCATCTTTTCCTTTCCATTTGATGTACTATTACTGATACTTATATTATCTCTTGCATAGAAATAAAAGTAACCTGCAAAGTTAAGCAATAGTCATTAAAATTATGAATACACT
>NC_025700.1:24274153-24286853 GCF_000633955.1 Camelina sativa | reverse complement strand
CAGCTTCCTCTATTACTCACCATCTTTTCCTTTCCATTTGATGTACTATTACTGATACTTATATTATCTCTTGCATAGAAATAAAAGTAACCTGCAAAGTTAAGCAATAGTCATTAAAATTATGAATACACTAACTTATTGATGACATATTAGTGTGAAGTTAAAATGTACTTAGCTTTCTAATTGCAGCTTGGGTTTTAGATGTGAATACATTATTTATGTTGACATGATTTGGAAGTCATTTATCTATGCCATAATCTAATATTTGCAGGACATCATATTCGGTGAATCATCATAGGGTCATCACCTCAGAATTGTAGAAATCATTCGCTCACTTTATCAGAAAAGCAATCCTCAATTAATTTCTTTCCATATTTGAGAATCTACATTCAAATTGCCAAACAATCTATTAACATATGTATGTAATTACATCTATATTGGATCGAATTATTAGGAAAAAAAGAAAGAGAAAGAAACAGAGTAATTTACCTTGGAACTATTCCAAAATTTGAATAGATTTGGAATTCTCGATTAGGATGTGATGAAATCGGTACTCTTTTTGTCTAATCTACTCAAAACTGAAATCATGAAATGAATTTTAACCCGATTTACTTTCTCTGACTTAAATAATAGAGGTGCGCTTTGTTGCTAAGGAAAGAAGAAGAAGATATGAGAACATTGTTTTCCCATATCTCACTTATTTAGTCGATCAAGACCATAATGAATAATAAAAGATCAACTTTCCCAATTTTAGAAGAAGAAGATACGACTCATATATCTCTGTATAACAAATTTTTTTATTTTATTTAATTATTATTATTTTATAGACATACGCATCATAGTATGGATGAAAGTTTAAAATATCAAAAATTAAAAAGATTATATCATAGAATTTATATGCACAACAAAACTATATATTCCAAAGTATCTAATTATAAATAGATGAAACAAACTAAATTACANCCCACCTCTATCATATGCATCTTTAAATTTCTCAATAGCTCCAACAGTTCATCATTCTCAGGAAGATTAGTATCCCCTGCACTGAATTCACTCGTCTTATTTGTGACTCCGGGAAGAGCATGAACTCCTGACCTTTTCTTTAGACTCTCTTTCTCAACATCTGATGCCTTGACCGGTANTAAAATAGACACATAAAAAAATCTGTACATTTTATACCACATAAAATTTAATTAACAATATGATATTCTAACTTCACTATAACACAATACACCACAAACATACTACTTATGCAGTACATAATATTGAGTTAACATATTGTTCACTTAAAATTTATAAAACAGTAATTAAATTGTTTAAAAGTAAAAAATAGCCCGTGGTGTACCGCGGGTGAACATCTAGTTAATATTTTATATGAGGAACTAACAGTGCTAATTTTCTATTAACAAATACTATGTTATTTGGGGTTATAGTGATATATGGATAGTGCTAAGTTTACAAATATCAAGTTTAATACATATTACATAGCATTCATGAATCATGATATATTTTAGCATAACCTGGACACAGAAAAACTGCATCAAATGGTCAAGAGAATAAGATTGATCTATCATCTGTGACAACAATATGGCAGCTCCCCGATGTAACTGCCTGAAAAAAAGACGTGATAGCAAAGTTGCTGCTTATGATTTCAGTTTGTCTCTGTGATTCTGTTGCTTTATGTTTTTCCATCCTGCCAAAGTTTCCAACACTGCCCAAGTTTCCAACATACATAATGAGTCTGAGTTTCCAACATACATAATGAGTCTGTGTGTTCTAAGGTATCGGACTCGGACAGAAAACACAAATCTGCTCACGAAACTAAAATGATGATCTACGAGTAATAAGAGCCAAAAAACTTTGCAACGCATATTCTATAGAGCACACCTCAGTTTTGTCGTTAATCACCAATAGTCATTACAGCTGCAAGCCCCGTTTTTAAGATGGTGGAATCTCTTTGCATCTCGCATGGTCACTACTCTACCAACTATATCTGCCATAACCTTCAATGCGTTATGACAATCAATACACACACGAAGGTTTTTCAAAATAGTAATTTGTTTGCGGGGTGCGGTGCTGAGAACAGCACGAGCAAAAGCTATTCTCTCGCTATGACCAAGAAGTGCTGTTTCTTTACTCTCTTGGTCAATATCATGCAAAGCAGGTTTTGTATCAGCGACATAGCCCACCTCTATCATATGCATCTTTAAATTTCTCAATAGCTCCAACAGTTCATCATTCTCAGGAAGATTAGTATCCCCTGCACTGAATTCACTCGTCTTATTTGTGACTCCGGGAAGAGCATGAACTCCTGACCTTTTCTTTAGACTCTCTTTCTCAACATCTGATGCCTTGACCGGTAGAAATCCTTCCCGAGATTGTTTATTCAACCGTGTAGGATCTAACAATTCAACAAAATCAGCACACTGGTCTCCAAGTTCTAAATTCCCATGCACTCGAGAAAGATTCATCAATGTTTCCCACACATCAACGTTTGGCTCCATCGGCATTTTCTCTACAAATTCTACAGCCTCCTCTAAAAATCCGGGTAACGCATACATCTCAACGAGGCTAACATAATCTTCAATGGAGGGGACGATGCCGTAGTCTCTGGACATTGACTCAAAGTGCAACAGCCCCTCATCAACATCACCTAGCATACCACATGCATAGAAAACTCCTCTAAATAGTTGAGCAGTGGGTTTGNGTCACTACTCTACCAACTATATCTGCCATAACCTTCAATGCGTTATGACAATCAATACACACACGAAGGTTTTTCAAAATAGTAATTTGTTTGCGGGGTGCGGTGCTGAGAACAGCACGAGCAAAAGCTATTCTCTCGCTATGACCAAGAAGTGCTGTTTCTTTACTCTCTTGGTCAATATCATGCAAAGCAGGTTTCGTATCAGCGACATAGCCCACCTCTATCATATGCATCTTTAAATTTCTCAATAGCTCCAACAGTTCATCATTCTCAGGAAGATTGGTATCCCCTGCCTTAAATTCATTCGTCCTATTTGTGAGTCCGGGAAGGGCATGAACTCCCGACTTTTTCTTTAGTCTCTCTTTCTCAACATCTGATGCCTTGACCGGTAGAAATCCTTCCCGAGACTGTTTATTCAACCGTGTAGGATCTAACAATTCAACAAACTCAGCACACTGGTCTCCAAGTTCTAAATTCCCATGCACTCGAGAAAGATTCATCAATGTTTCCCACACATCAACGTTTGGCTCCATCGGCATTTTCTCTACAAATTCTACAGCCTCCTCTAAAAATCCGGGTAACGCATACATCTCAACGAGGCTAACATAATCTTCAATGGAGGGGACGATGCCGTAGTCTCTGGACATTGACTCAAAGTGCAACAGTCCCTCATCAACATCACCTAGCATACCACATGCATAGAAAACTCCTCTAAATAGTTGAGCAGTGGGTTTGTTTCCTTCTTTTTTGAAGCGGCTAAACAAAACATCTTATTGTAATGTACCAAGTCTCCAAATTCCTCTCAGGCATTTTCTCAAATACACTCGCAGCTTCATTCACCAACCCACAGTTGGAGTACATTTCTAACAGTACATGGTAACCACTAACATCTAAATGGTAAGCCAAAGCACTAATCTTCCCATGAACAGCCTTGGCTTCTTCTAAAGCCTCTGCTTCCCCACACACCTTTGCTAACCGTAAAAGTCTAATCAAATCCACAACATGATTCAGACTTGCCAATGTATCTATTGTACACAAGGCCTTTTTCACCTTACCTTGTTTGCAAAATGCATCAAATTCGTTAATCGTCCAATCAGTATAATGCTTCCGCATCTGAACTGTTAACTTTAGCTCTGATCTTCCCCTGAACAGAAACCTTGGCTTCTTGCAAAACACTATCTTCTTGAAAAGCATTTTCTTCCCCACATAGCTGAGATAACCATATAAGTTCACGTAAATCCATAACATAACCCTTAAGCTCCAATTTTTCCATAGTAGTTAAGGCCATTCTTAGATTCTCTTGCTCGCAATATATTTCAAATTCCCTAATCATATCAAATACGTCACGATCAACAGTCTTACCAGAATGCCATGACGATCCTACACTACTACTCTGATAATCAGAGTTTGTCCCGTACCATTTGCCTTGATAATGAGATTGGACCTGCGAATTATTAGACATACCAGGACTCTGCTTCCACGGCTGCTCATGATTTGAGCCCAAACTCTGAGTTTCACTAACTTTCACATAGCTCCCAGTTGGGTTCTGGCTTTGCCCATTTCCACTGCTCCCCTTAAACCCTTCTCTAGGGTTGTTCATATGTGACGAATCCTCTATCTGGTATTCATTAGAGTTTCCAAAATCTAACCTTTCAACAGCTGTGGAGAGATTCCTCAGAACTTGATGGATCCTTTTCTCGTTGGGTAAAGAGAGAACATGATTCGTTCTGGGAAACCGAGCTATCTTCTTATACATCAGAAGAGACCAAAGTGATAATAGTTGAATCTCAGTTTGGTCGGAACTTGGGGGTTCGGCGTGAGTTTGGCTTGACGGCGATGAACTTCCAACGAAAATCCGATAGCATCGACGCTCGAGGGTAAAGTTGTAATTGACCAATATCAAGTGATGGGCCTTAATGGGCTTAGTTAATTTTAGTGGACTAAAGCTACTACTTTAAGCTAAGCCTTGTTAAATTCCGCCGAGCTTCTTTCAAAATTCTCCGGCGGTTAGGTTTCTTCTCCGGCCAAATCAAATCATGTTTCGTCGTCTAATTCTCCGGCAAGCAGCCGTCGTAGCCGCGGAATCGAAGATTGCTCGTCATCAACTCCATGGATTCGATCAGCGAGTATAACATTTTTTTTTTTACATTGGAAACTCTTTGTATCGGTTCTGTGTGATTTACGTTTGTGGTGTTTTATGGTTTTGAATCAGAGAGGATTACACAGCAGGAACAAAAAGGCAATGGAGTATGTAGCCAAAGGATGGAGCGCGATTAAGGAAGTAGACAGAGTTATCGATTACTGTGAACTCAATGATCGTCGCCTTATCCCTCTCCTCAGGGTACGCTTAAACTCTTTTCTATGTATGCCTATAAGTTCCAAATGCAATCTTGTGTTATAGGATAAGAAAAAATTGTTTGAATGTAGTGTGTTATATTGTTGGTTATATTTCTAAGTATGATTTTATGATTCAGGGAGCTAAAGAGAACTTTGAACTTGCTCTGGAAGCTGATAATTTAAACACTCATGCTAGATATTGGCTTTCCAAGTTGCACTTGAAGTACCATGTTCCTGGAGCGTGTAAAGCCGTGTAAGTAAATCATTAGTCAAATAGTTTACTTGTAATTTTTTGAAGAACTTTTTCATGTATGCAAGACGGTTTTTGGTCATCCATATGTTATTGTCTTTGATCATCACAGTGGAGCTGCTTTGTTAGTCGAAGCTGCAGACATGGGGAATGCAGATGCTCAATATGAGCTAGGGTGTCGTTTAAGAGTCGAGGTCAGGCTTCCTTACAGTTTGTCGTATAATATTAATTGTTCCCGACTGCTTAGAGATTAAGAACCTCAGATGTAGATACTTTAGATCTTCATCTTTATCTTAGTCGGCTACTCTCAGCTGAGAAATGCCTGCTTCTTGAGCAGCATTGTTTCCCCAGATTTGAAAGTTTACGTAGTTAATATTTTTCTCTTATTCATCCCTAAACTTGCCCAACATTTCATACTAGTTGTAATCTTTCTTTCAGAATGATCATGTCCAGTCGGATCAACAGGCGTTTCACTATATAGAGAACGCTGTTGATCAGGTATGAATGATTTTTTTGTCTGCTCAGAGAACTGTACGAACGTATCATGCGGCAGTTTCATAGAAACCTCACCTGGGGGTTGGTAACTTGCAGCTGCATCCAGGTGCCCTCTATCTTTTAGGAACAGTGTATCTGACAGGAGACTGTGTGAAGCAAGATGTGGATTCAGCTATTTGGTGTTTCCATAGAGCTTCAGAGAAGGTAATAAACTTGCGAGATTACTCTTTCTTATTTTGTATGCAAGAGTGTTTAAAAAGAGTGAGTTTCTGTTTTTGTTTCACTATAACCTCAGAAGTGTAATTTCTGGGCTATAGTGATCATATCTTCTACTTGTGAATATTGACGAAACAAGCATTGTCTGATGTCAAAATGTTTTATAAATCTGAAAGAGCAAGTATGCAAAGTGTTACACATCTTCTTGTAGTTTCCATAGTTTGACTCACATATGTTCAGGGACATGCCGGTGCTGCTATAGCGTATGGATCTCTATTACTTAGAGGTTAGTAATTTTCTTTCATCACAGAGTACAGACCCATCTTGCTTCTTTTACAACAGATCTTTAACAATTATCCAAAGTTCATTTGTTTTGGTCACTACTTACTCTTTATATCATAGGAACGCAACAACATCGTTTCGTTTATGGCTTTTGTGGGTTAACTTAACTTGCTTAAAAATATCAACTGGACAGGTGTGCAAGTTCCAGAATCTCTAACCAAAGTGAATGCTGTGGGAGTTTCACCGCCCAAGAGATCAAGAAAGAACTCAGAACATCCTGAGATAAATCCATTAGAGATGGCAAAAGAGCAGTTCCAAATCGCTGCAAGAGCAGGATGCGACCTGGGGCTGAAATGGCTGGAAAGGGTGGAGCAGGAAGAGAAACTTCTTACGAGCGAACAAGATAACGAATGTGCCTATGTATGAGTATGATGTATTTGCACATGTAATACTACAGTCCCGTGGTGCGAATCATCAAGCAATGTATTGTGGTGCAAATTTTGTTGTACCCGCTTAAAAAAGATCTGTCTATAGAAGAAAATAAAGAGAGCATTTTTTTTTTGCCTTTTTCAACTCTTAAAAACATAAAATTTGATGGTTTTAAAAGGAGTTATCAAGCGATTTCGTATAAATTTTCAAATTTGAATTTGATCCAACATAGCAGCAATTTCGTAATTTACAAAAGGAGTTAACAACTCTTTTTGGGAACAAGCCGAGTAAAACTACTGTCCAATCGGCTTGTATTATTGTTCTGGGAGACGTTCCTGATATACACATAACTAAGATATACATCAATATTCTCTTAACCTTATCTTACGAGATTTACATCTATCTCACTAAAAACTACCAATCACTGTTAACTTACTAACTCATTCCATAAAATCATCCAAATCTACAGGTTCTAATAGGAAAAGGAAATAAAAAAAAATAACAAAAACAGGGTTCCCGTAAAAAAAAAAGGAAATAATAACAAACAGAAGTTAGGAAAAGGGTAATAAGTAAGAATGACAAAAAAGGGAATTTACCATTGAGCGCACGAATCTCTCCTCTCTCATAAACTTATATAAACAACATCAGCAACCCTTCTCTGTTCTCCTCACAACATCTAACGATTTCCATCTCTTATTGTGTTTGCTTTACAAGTTTGTTGACAATGGATACTATGGAGTCTGGAGATGTGAAAATCAATTTCATTACGAAGACGTTCAATCTAACCTCATCTTTACCCTTGAACCTCAACAATGTTTGCATCAACTTCTCTAAGCGATTCAAGAAGTCTCCTATCGGCAAACCCGATACAAGCATCCCTTGGACTGGTTTTGATCCAGCATCTCCTCTCCCCGTCTCACAAATCTGTTTGAATCTCTCTTACAACGAGTTTACTCCACTTCATCTCTTTCCGCTCATCAATTCTCCTCTCCATAATCGTCCCTTGTCCAAATATATCGTCGAGGCGATCGCTGCTCGAGCGAATCTAAGCGTTGGGCCTCTACACTCGATGCTCATGTCCGTTGAAGTTGTTATTACCCAAAAGCTGTTCTCAGTGACTCCCGCTTCTTGTCTTGCGGAAGAAGAAACCCGAGAAGAAGAGAACAAGTCGCCATGTCCCATCTGTTTGGAGAATTTGTTAAACGATGACGACAACATTGATGACAAAATTAGAACATTGCCACATTGTTTGCATCGATTTCATGAAGAATGTATCAGCGAGTGGTTAATTAGGTGTGATTCTTGCCCTCTCTGCCGTAAAATTGTGCTGCAGGAGAGTCAATAGTTATATACTATTGTTATTATTCATGAATAGTCTATGACTCTAATCTATGCTTTGTCTTTTTAATGTATTGCAATTGAAACTGCTTTTGCTGCTACATTCGTTGGAGTTTGTTATATCAATACAACAATATACCTTTAGTTCTTAGTAAAAGTACAATTAAAAGCTCACTTTATAAATTTTTCTTGCACACTGCCGTCGAACACAGTTCGAGGAGTAGTGACACATATAGTTTGAGTAGTCTATGCCTATGTATTTAAACTGTTTTTTTTTTTTGCCGCGAGTTTTATGAAAATATTTAGATTTGTTAAAGCTCCTCTTTTTAGTTATAAAGACAACGAAAACTCCATCGTAGGCTCTACTAGATTCTATGTTACCATAATTGGAACAAAACATTCAGTTCAAGTTTAGGCAAAATTACATTACCAAGATACAAAAAAAGTTTGAATCTTTTACACCTTACCGATGATCATCGATAACTTGAAGATGCTGTGACGGTGTTGCTGCCGGGTCAAGCTGTCTGCAACCTCTGAGAGCACCGGGTGCTTCTTGACTTGTGAGTAAATACGAAGGTATCTTGTGAGAGAATCTTGAAATTTCATCCCTGCTGATCCTTCTGGTATCTTTGGGATCCACATGGTGATGAAACACGGCTTTGAAACCAGCAACTTTAACCAGAGGAACCACTGACACACCGTATCCCTCTGTATATCCTTCAACTACTTCAACTATATCGTACTCAACTGTTTCAAATCCTGTAAGATAGTTCCAGCCAGGGGACCATTCCCGATACAGAGCCCATACTTCGCCTTTTCGAGGATATATAAGGAATTCTCCATTTTTCCCTTTGACCAGGTTTACTTTGTGTGAGAAAATGTAAGGTGACCTGCAGATTTCGGTTTTCCCAACTCTAAACTCTCCACAACTTTTTGGTATACCAAAACCAAGCCAATTTGTTGAGCTAAGCTCACCATTTGTTACTGAAGTAAGCCAACTCATACGGACCTTGAATGGATCTACGGAGATAACCTTATGTATCATGACATATGATCGAGGCATCCCTTCAAGAGAATCGTAAGAAGCCCATATCTGATCATCCCTAAATGACTTTTCAGTTCGATCCTTCTCAAAGTTACAGAAATCTGGATCAAGAACATCTACTGTCAAGGCTCTCAGGGATTTCAAATCCGTCTCGGTAGCAGAAGTATAGTCCATGCAGCATGTATCAATGGCATTTTTGTTTACTGAAGAACCTACTTTAAAACCATTGAGATCCTCAGTTTCTCCCCTTTCCTTTGCATCAGTTTCAGTATCAGTGTCAACGACCATGGTGCATAATTCTTGCAGGTTTCTGCTGATTACTGACTTAGCTTTCTTCTTCAATAAATTCTTCAGCTCATCCTCTGATATTTTTTTTACAGCAGGTGACTTGGGAGGAAGACAACTAGCAATGTTGGTACCAGAAACTGCACTTTCCACAACCTTTCTTCTTTTCGGAGGAATTGTCGATGAGAGACCAGCCACCCTTTTGGTGTACTCTCTACGCACAACCTCATCTTTTCGTGACCCGGTCTGTGCAGCATGAGCAGCATTTTTGGTTCCATTGAACACACCCCACTCAAAGGAATCATATTCACCATACACCCCATTGTTGTCTCTTCCAGATACATTTTTCTTTCTTCCGTCCGTTGTGTGACGGAGAGAGTCGAATTGGTGCTCGTGAAAGGTCTTGCGAATCGAACCTGAACCTGGAGGATCCGTTTCCACAGCTATAAACGGCTTACGACAGTTGGGACACAAGAGGTTTTGATTTAGATAAACACGATGATATTCATACTGTGTTCTGCAAGTACGGCATACAGTCCAAAAGGTCCCATCAGCAGTTGTTTTCTGGGCCGAAGTAGAAGTAGTAGTAGCAGCAGCAGCAGAGGCATCACTTGCCCGTTTTATACCTCTCTTTGAACTCTTTACCTTTGTTGCGTTTGCGTTACTGCTAGCTTTAGTAACTTTCTGAAATCCATTGGTTGGAGTCCTTGACGATGAAGCTCTCCCTTTCTCATACAATCCCACATTCCTCTTGAGGTCATAGTCAGCTCTTTTTTCCTCGTTAGAGAACACACCCCAAGCCTGCGAAAGAAACTTAAAGGCTTCCTCTGCTCCAATCGACTTGTTCCTGTCAGGATGAAGCATTACAGCTAACTTTCTGTAGCGCTTCCTCACTGTTTCTTGATTAGCCTCAGGGTTCAGACCAAGTACACCATAGTAGTCTATCTCCCCAAATATGATATTCTGAGCAGATAAGTGAACATCAAACGTGGCCACCATTTGAGCAATTCCATCGAGTTCAGGATACAGGAACTGAGCCTTCAAGGCAAACTTCCGGGCGCCCGAAAAATCATTTGCTAAAAACTTTTTCTTTGCAATCTCTCTAGCCCTCGTAGCGTCTTCTTTATTACAGTCCATTAAGGGTCTCCTAATTTATTCTCTCCTCGGAAACCAAAGCGACTTCTCAGTAACGCTACTGGTATAAAGGTTGAACGATAGATGGATTGGACACACTCCTCTAGATAAACTTCAGGTAGTTGGATAGGATACAAGGGGAATTGAGGACCAACACACTGCAAATCTATACATTTGATGAGTTAATTAATTAGAGCAAGGGGGAATCTATAGACAGGACGGACAGGGTAAATAATGATGAGAGCAATCCCAAGTAAAGTCACAATGGATACATCTCATCAAAAAAAAATGCAAAAATGATCCAACTCAAGAGCAAAGATTCCAAACATGTCAGAAGGGCACTACTTATGATAAAAAAAAAAAAAAAAAATTCAAGATAAACTGGGCAAATTGAACATTAATTCCATGGACACATTTAATCTTTGACTAACAAACATATGCTGCATTGCATAATCCATTTTGAAATAAAATAAAACCCTAAAAATTAAATCGCCAGATATGTAAAACCTCGTCTGGATAAGTAACATGCTAATTTTGACAGGAACTCAGCAGTTATGTCTTAAAAAATAAAACATCCTAAACCTAAAGGGACAAGACTCGTAATTCTGAAGCAATTATTATAAATCGCTCAAAAAAAAAAAAGATATTGAAATTCACCAGATTTCCCAAAATTGAAGTATCGAATGTTAAAACTCCCATCCCAAGTGGGTATTAATTAACTCACAGTAGTAACCTAAGGATCGAAGTATCCAGAAGTAATAAAATACAGAAGCTAAGGAGATTGAATTGAATCTTACATGTAGACGACACCAGAGAAGCGAACGAAACGGGTAAAGGAAGGAACTTTTTATGTTGTTGTGACGATACAGATTCCGAGTCGAGTAGAATGGAATAAGTAGCGAAGCGATCCCAAACCAAAAAAAAAAAGAAAAAGAAGACAATTTTTGGAATTGAGAAGGGAGATTAGCGATATCGGAACTAGATCATCTTTTACAAAAAAATCGGCGGCGGTTCTCTCAATTCCTGAATTGATGTTTGTCACACTGCTGCTGTGGATTGTTTTTTTTTTTTTTTTTTTTTTTAATTTNACGAAACTTTGTTTTATATCTTGGGACTGAAAAAGTGAAAAGAGGAGCACCGGTTCGATTAATTACGTAAAGGATTAAAAATATTAAATTAAATAAGGACTAAAAAGATTTAGGGGTGTTATTCAACAAAGGTTTTTAAGAGATTTAAAATATTAGTGGATTTCAGAGTCAAATGGTTTTATAAATGCTTTAAACGTGGATTTAAATGTCATTAGTGGATTTAAAAAGCTTTACTCATGGTTTTGAAAGTCATTTACTAGTGGACTTTTTATTTTAGTTTTGAAAGTAAATAAAAAAAAATATAATTTATCCATAAATTATGTTGTGAATTAAAACTAAATAATTAAACTAATGGAACTGTTTAATTACGTTATTTTTAGTTGGTAATGCAACTGTTAAATTATGTTAAGCCCATCTACCTTTAGTCCATTGCATTTACTGGGCTCTTTGAGTAGGCTTGATTGTCCTTCTTCCTTGGGTCTTTTGAGAGGATACTACACAATCCATAAGCTTCTGTTCCCAAACTAAATTTAGGAGAAACTAATAACAACTCAATTCTTATATCGAATTAAAATATATAAGCATCTGCATTAGCATCTATGATCAAATCTATATAGTTTATGGGGTTACTTGATATAGCTTGCTGTACGCCTTTCCTGTAATCCACAAACATTTTCGGTAACAGGTGGTCCTTCACAAAGTTTTCAGTGAATGTTGATAGCTTGCTGTATGCCTTTCCTTTGGCCATGTTATTCTATTCTTTTATCATCAATGTTGATAAAACATTAATTTTATTTTCCAACGGGTATAGCTGCTTATGCAGAACAAAACTCTCAAATAACTTATGAAACAAGAAAGAGGTAAACATGAAGAAAATTTGAGAGTCAAATTTCGCGTAATCATGACGACGACAACGACGATGACGAGGACGATGATGATGAGGACGATGACGACGACGACGATAACGACGACGATGACGATGACGATGATCGTCGACGACAACGAATTGATTTTATTGGGAGAGATAATTATGAAAAGAGAGATGAAATACTTAAAAATTGTTAGGATTGTGTTTGTTTATGTTTTGGATGTAA
>NC_025700.1:24264511-24272987 GCF_000633955.1 Camelina sativa | reverse complement strand
GACGATGACGATGACGATGATCGTCGACGACAACGAATTGATTTTATTGGGAGAGATAATTATGAAAAGAGAGATGAAATACTTAAAAATTGTTAGGATTGTGTTTGTTTATGTTTTGGATGTAAAACACGTTAAAATCTAAAGTGAAACAAAATCCATTGGAAATAGAATAACAACGATTTTATAAGTGATTTAAAATTATCTAACAAATGTTAAATCCAATAACAGCAGATTTTGTTGTACTTTTTAAAATACCTAATTGAATAACGCTGAATTTTGAAATACACCCAACTCCATTAAAATCCAAGGTTGAGTATATAAAAATAGATAAAAGGGAGTGTATAGAACTTCTCTAAAATCATCAAAATCATTTAAAATCCTATGAAAATTCAAATAATTTGGAATATTATATTGAATACACTCCCTTAATTTGTTTCATTTATTAGTGAAGGAAAGAATAATTTGGTAATATACATATATAATACACGAGAAAAATATCACTAAAATTGTGAAGTTTACATTTTTGTTGATTTAATGCATGAACTCTTCATCTGCTGGAAAAAAACCTCATTTTTTTGTTTACTTCTAAATAATTCATGAATTTTTATTGACATAGCCTCATAAGGCACAATGTTAAGTGGTCAAACGGAAAAATTATACATGGTTAATTAGTCGTTGACGATAGCCCGTTAATAACAAAACAACATCGTTTATCAGACGCTAAGGTTTCTGATTTGGGGAAAATGGGAATCAAATTTTAATTTGGGGATTTTAGGTATGATTAAACAATATCATTTTGTGATTAACAAGATCTCGTTAATGGCTAATTAACCCTATGTGATTTCTCCGTTTGGCCATTTAACATTGTGCTTCATAAGACCAATTCAACAAGAATTCGTGAATTATTTAGAAGTCAACAAAAAAATAGGGCTTTCTTCCATCAGATAAAGAGTTCATGCTTTAAATCAACAAAAATGTAAACTTCAGGGTTTTAATGACAAATTTTCTATAATAAACTAGGAAAGTTATCTGTACGCTTGTGAGGGCAAATATTTTTAAAAAAAAGTAATTTAACAAATCAAAATGTTATTTAATTATAATACTAAGAATGATTCCAACAAAAAAAGTAAATGGAAAAGAATTAACCAAAAGAGATGCCATAATTTAATCTTTCTTGATTTATATCGGCAAAATTTTCGAAACGGAAGTAACTTTTCCAATATAAACATAAAGTAACATAGCTAAGGGAGTTACTCGCGAGCATGCGCGACCAAATGTACTTAACAAAAATAGTTTGAGATATTTAGCGAAAATATATATAATGTTTTAAAAATATTTTGAAACATTATTTTGGTTGTCACTTTTTAGTATTTAGTAAATGAAATGTTTAATTGGTTTTGTATATTTGAAAATTTTTAAATGGATTATATAGTTACTGAATTTATAACTAACAAATCTTTTAAACTTTAGAAAAAAAACTAACATTCACCTAGTGAGTCTAGAATATTGACATATCCTTCAAATCAATATTTTTGGATCATAATTTGTTTTACTCAATCAATATAAATGTTTTGGACTTTATATTTTTTCCCCAAATACAAACCTTAGGTAAATGTGAAAGTTATGGCTTATTAGGTAAATTGTATCTACGTTAGAACCAATATTAGAGAATCAACAAATAAACACTATTTAAACAAATCTAAGAACCCTAAAACCAGTTTTTTCTTCTCTAAGTCTCACATTTTTGTATTTCTTCTCATACCTTGTAATATTTACCTGAGTAAATGCAAAACAAAAAAAAATATAAACTAAAGCTGACTAAAACAATAAAAATTAATAAAAAAATAAGAAGCATGATTATAATCTTTAAGCAAAGAATGCTCCAAAAAAAGACAATGATATAAGAGTATTCTCACAAACGGCACAAAAATAAGTTTTTACTTCCAAATTAGCATATTGCCACTAAAGTTATAATATAACACTATAGTTCAAAATCAAACTCTAAATTCAAAATATTAAACCTTACTCCCTCTAAAATATACCATAAATAGAAATTAGAGAACTCAAACTAAAAAAAAAAAAAAATGAATTTATAATATTGAAATTATGTAAATAGTCCTATTTTGGAAATTTCAAAATTAAACCTTAAACTATAAAAACTAAACTCTACTCTCTAAAATCTATACTCTAAATGTAATGGAGAGAACAAAAAAAAAATAATGTTTATGCCATCTTCGACCATCTCCGATGTCATCTCCATCACCAACGATTACTCACACGTACTCAATAAGCTTTATCTCTGTACAGTAGTTTTGGTATAATTATATGCTAATATTGTGGTTGGAAATGTTTATGAGAAAATAGTTATTCTCCACATATTTCTTCCAAAAATTTTATCATACATCGAAGAGATCATAAAAGTGAAGAAAATATTCAATATAGATCATCTATGAAGGTTATGAGGAAAAGTATACTCGTTTGTTCAAGGCAAAAAATGATCAATATAAATCATTTACGAAATTTATGAAGATAACAAAACTCGTCTGTTCTAAGGAGAGATGCTATTGTATTTTTTAGTCTTTATCATGGATTTTATTATTACATATGATTTTTCTATGATAATATTTTTAACGAAGTAGTACGTAATATGTTAATAATGAAGAATACTCAAAAAGAGAATGTTATAAAATAAATAATTACTTATATGATTATCCATTACATACTTCCCCTCTAACTCTAAGTAACTTGGTCTCCAAGTAGTATTTTACTATTATCTTCTTATCCTTAACTTCCCTATATATACGTTCATTTCCTTCGATGTAACAACACAAGCATAAGTAGAGAAGAAGAAGTAATAACTTCCTTTACTTACCTCTCGTCTCTCCCCTTTATTAATTATTATAGTGTATATACAGTTTTACATACATATATATATACATATATAATATTGCGTTATTGTTTACAACAATGATGTTTTTTTTTTCACAAAATGTGTATTTAATCTGATTGATCATATCTTAACTATACCTTTCATCCAACAATACATCCGTGCTAACCGAGTAATTTATTAAAAGTTGTTTTGAACAATGAAAAATGTACAAGTTTTAGATGCCGAATTTTCAAATTAGCAAAAGAATAGTTAAAAACTAATAATAATGATAATTATAATGTTAGCTGTTTAATTACGAAGGTTTGGTGACCCATCGGTATCATATATTCCTATTAAGGACTAATGTGACGTGTCTATCTTAATAGTTTCCATCTAATTATAGTTTTCCTTTGGCATCTTGTATTAAATTATCGTTTTGTTTGATTTTAAGGTAGTGGGTGGCTAACCTTATGTTATGGCACTGACAGCGACTTAGAACGGTCGACGTCTGAAATATTTAATTCCCAAGTAAAATTTATTACAGAAACAATATGGAAACGTAAACATAAAAATGAACACTACTAGAAGTGGAAGCCAGAGGTTATGAGGTGAAGAGAGACAAGTGTGGACATAGACCGTAGTCACAAGAGCTCTTTATATTCCGCATTGTATCTACGGCGATTTTCTAGGGTTCTCTGTGTTACTTCTCTCTTTTGCCGTTTAATTGATGGTGCAAAACGCCGGCATGGTTGCCGGTTCTTACCGGAGAAATGAGTTTGTTCGGAACAGAGACGATTCTGATGACGGGGTTGATTTCTTCTTTCCTTCTCTGTTTTTTTTTTTTGCTTTAGGGTTTTTAATTCAGATATCTCTGTTTCTTTGGTTGGTTGGTTTTTGAACCCCAAGTGACTAGTGGATGCTCAAAGTTGTGAACTTTTTTTTTTTTCCTGGATAGACTATCACTCACTCTGATTTGCTCGATCGTTGATTCTAAAATTCTAAACCTCTACTTACTAACACTTTGTAATCTAGCTTAACCATGTTCGTTAGTTCACAGATTGCGACCGTGACTAATATTATCTTAAAGTTTCTGTAGATAACTTCTGCTTTGTCACAAAAATTATCTATTAACTTTAATTGAAAGTAACCAAAATTTTGATATATCTAATAACTTGGAGATGGTTCTTGTAACATGATTTGGTTAAGATGCATAAATAATTTGTTTCTGTTTTTCCTCCTTTCTAACATCGTTTTGTGCTCAAAGTGCAGCTGAAACCCCTGAAAAATCTGAATGGGCTGGTTTGTCAGATCTGTGGTGATGATGTTGGACTCACTGAAACTGGAAATGTCTTTGTCTCTTGTAATGAATGTGGCTTCCCTTTGTGTCGATCTTGTTAAGAGTATGAGAGGAAAGATGGAACTCAGTGCTGCCCGCAATGCAAGTCTAGATTGATCAGACGGCACAATGGTCAGTACTCAGTAGTATGCTTTGCTATTGTCTTTCTGTTTGTCGTCTCTTTTAATTACTAGTTCTTTGTTTATGAATTTCTGACACATTTTATTGGTATAGGGAGTCCTGGAGTTGAAAGAGATGGAAAAGAGGATGATGCTGATGATATCGAGAATGAGTTTGGTTATACCCATGAAAGCAACAAGGCAAGACTCCCAGATCGCGCTGGAGAGTTCTCTTCATCATCTCGACTTGAATCTCAACAAGTTTCTCTTCTTACTCATGGCCATCCCGTAGGAACTAACTTATCATTTGTCTTCTAACGTTGATATAATGTCCTTTTCTAGATAAAATTAATGTTTCACAGCATCGATTTTTTTACTGATATTTTCTATACTTAGGCTTCTGGAGAGATTCCTACGCCGGATAGGAAACCTGCTCTGTCTCCTTGTATTGACCCACAGATACCTGGTATGTATCAAATTTTTGCTTCTTGTGTTTGGTCCTCAACACTCAACAGATTTTATATCTTGTGTTTTCACATGTTTGTTTAATACAAATATGGCAGTGCCTGTAAGAATCCTGGACCCATCAAAAGACTTGAACTCTTATGGACTTGGGAATGTTGACTGGAAAGAAAGGATCGAAGGTTGGAAGATGAAGCAGGAGAAGAATATGTTACAGATGACTGGTAAATACCATGAAGGGAAGGGAGGAGAACTTGAAGGGACAGGGTCAAATGGTGAAGAACTCCAAATGTACGTTTAAAAGTGCTGGATACAAGAACTTTGTTGGTTTAGTTTAAATCTGCATGAACTGTTTGTATCTGTTTATTGATGGATCTTGTACTTACAGGGTTGATGATGCTCGGCTTCCTATGAGCCGTGTGGTTCATTTCCCATCCTCTCGCATGACACCTTATCGTATAGTGATAGTTCTCCGGCTCATCATTTTAGGAGTCTTCTTGCATTATCGTACGACTCATCCGGTGAAAGATGCATATCCCCTGTGGTTGACCTCAGTTATTTGTGAGATCTGGTTTGCCTTTTCGTGGCTTCTTGATCAGTTTCCAAAATGGTATCCCATTAACAGGGAGACTTTTCTTGACAGGCTTACTTTAAGGTTGGTCTTTATATGTTTATTATTGGTTGTTATTATCTGCAATGTCTGATTATGTATCAGTGCATTTGAGAATAAGAACTTCTATAGTGTTTTGTTCTTTGGCATTTAAATTTTTACTTGTCTTTTTTTTTTTTTTTTAATTGTAGATACGATCGAGATGGTGAACCATCACAGCTAGCTCCTGTGGATGTGTTTGTTAGTACGGTGGACCCAATGAAAGAGCCTCCTCTTGTAACAGCAAACACGGTTCTCTCAATTCTTGCTGTGGATTACCCAGTGGATAAAGTTGCGTGTTATGTTTCAGATGATGGTTCAGCTATGCTTACTTTTGAAGCCCTTTCTGAAACGGCCGAGTTTGCAAAGAAATGGGTTCCTTTTTGCAAAAAATTCAACATTGAACCTAGAGCTCCTGAGTTCTATTTTTCCCTAAAGATAGATTACTTGAAGGACAAGATCCAACCTTCTTTTGTCAAAGAGAGACGTGCAATGAAGGTCACTTGGACTACTATAATTTCACAAACTCGTTTTATCCATTGAACATATTTACAAGATTAAAGAGTGTATGTCATGTTTCTTTTTATGTCACTGGCAGAGAGAGTATGAGGAGTTTAAAGTGAGGATCAATATCCTCGTCGCTAAAGCACAGAAGATGCCTGAAGATGGCTGGGCAATGCAGGATGGTACGCCCTGGCCTGGTAACAACCCTAGAGACCATCCTGGAATGATTCAGGTACACTAGTACAATGCCTTCCTTTTATTCAACTTCTCGTTGATGGACTATTGTAGAATGTTTCTTGATGCTAAGGATTTGATTTCAATTCAGGTTTTCTTAGGCCATAGCGGAGGTCTGGATACTGAAGGAAATGAGCTACCTAGGCTCATCTATGTGTCCCGTGAAAAGCGTCCTGGATTTCAGCACCACAAGAAGGCTGGAGCTATGAATGCCCTGGTTCGTTTTATCCATTACAAAATGCTGATTATGACTACATCTCTAGCTAGGGAATGCCTTTAGTCCATTACTGTTACTTTCTCCTAATCGAGCTTTTCATACATTCGGCAGATCCGTGTCTCTGCTGTTCTTACTAATGGGGCATATCTTTTGAACGTGGATTGTGATCATTACTTCAACAACAGCAAGGCGGTTAAGGAAGCCATGTGTTTCTTGATGGACCCTGCAATCGGAAAGAAGTGCTGTTATGTGCAGTTTCCACAACGTTTCGACGGCATTGACTTGAATGATCGATACGCCAACAGAAATACTGTCTTCTTTGACGTAAGTTAGCTCTTCAATTCCAATCATTGTTTTTTTTTTTTTCTCGATTATTTCTTGTCCACTTGAGCTGACTCAAATTTGTATTGTGTTGCAGATTAACTTGAAGGGGTTGGATGGTATCCAGGGTCCTGTGTATGTGGGTACTGGTTGTTGTTTCAACAGGCAGGCCCTGTATGGGTATGATCCTGTGCTAACAGAGGAAGATCTTGAACCTAATATTATTGTAAAAAGCTGTTTCGGCTCAAGGAAGAAAGGAAAGAGTAGCAAGAAATACCACTATGAACAAAATAGAAGCATCAAGAGAAGTGACTCCAGTACTCCACTTTTCAATATGGAAGACATTGACGAGGGTGTTGAAGGTCTGTCTGTGTCCCACGACTTCTACGTGAAAACATATTGCGCATGCTAAGGCAATTCATCACAAAACATTCTTGTTCTTGCAGGCTATGATGATGAGATATCTCTAGTCTCCCAAAAAAGTCTAGAGAAGTGTTTTGGTCAGTCGCCGGTATTTATTGCGGCCACCTTCATGGAAAAAGGAGGTCTTCCACCAACAACCAACCCAACAACTCTTCTGAAGGAGGCAATTCATGTCATAAGTTGTGGTTATGAGGCCAAGACTGCATGGGGGAAAGAGGTCAGAGGTTATAGAAGACCGTCCAAACAACAAAGCCAGTATTTTGTTCTCTGTCTGATATAACTTGATTCATCTTTTGGGTTTCAGATAGGGTGGATCTACGGTTCTGTGACAGAAGATATTCTCACTGGGTTCAAGATGCATGCGAGGGGTTGGATATCAATCTACTGCGTGCCTCCACGCCCTGCGTTCAAGGGATCTGCACCCATCAATCTCTCTGATCGTTTGAACCAAGTTCTTCGATGGGCTTTGGGATCTATCGAGATTCTTCTGAGCAGACATTGCCCTATATGGTACGGCTATAATGGAAGGTTGAAACTCTTGGAAAGACTTGCTTATGTCAATACCATAGTCTATCCAATTACATCCATCCCTCTCCTTGCCTATTGTATGCTTCCAGCTTTTTGCCTCATCACCAACAAGTTCATCATACCTGAGGTAAGACCTGGTGTTCATCCATTTACTGCAATTCACTTTCCGAAATTGCATTGTTTTTTCATTACTTCAGTTTGTTCTTAATTTGCAGATAAGCAACTCTGCAACCTGGTGTTTCATACTTCTATTTATATCCATTTATGTATCAGCAGTCTTGGAGCTCAGATGGAGTGGTGTGGCCCTTGAAGACTGGTGGAGGAACGAGCAGTTTTGGGTAATCGGTGGAACCTCGGCTCATCTTTTCGCAGTGTTCCAAGGTCTACTCAAAGTGTTTGCAGGGATAGACACAAACTTCACAGTCACATCAAAAGCCTCTGATGAAGATGGAGACTTTGCAGAGCTCTACGTCTTCAAATGGACATCTCTTCTCATCCCACCAACCACTATCTTACTTGTCAACCTTGTCGGTATTGTGGCTGGTGTCTCTTATGCCATAAACAGCGGGTATCAATCATGGGGACCGCTCATGGGAAAGCTCTTTTTTGCTTTTTGGGTTGTTGCTCATCTTTACCCTTTCTTGAAGGGTCTTTTGGGAAGACAGAACCGAACTCCGACCATTGTCATTGTCTGGTCTGCGCTTCTTGCATCCGTCTTCTCATTACTTTGGGTCCGAATCAACCCCTTCATTTCCACTACTGGGGTTGGGAGCAACAATTTCATAGGTGAGTGACCTGCCCAGTGTCATGCTTT
>NC_025700.1:24252539-24263687 GCF_000633955.1 Camelina sativa | reverse complement strand
GGACCGCTCATGGGAAAGCTCTTTTTTGCTTTTTGGGTTGTTGCTCATCTTTACCCTTTCTTGAAGGGTCTTTTGGGAAGACAGAACCGAACTCCGACCATTGTCATTGTCTGGTCTGCGCTTCTTGCATCCGTCTTCTCATTACTTTGGGTCCGAATCAACCCCTTCATTTCCACTACTGGGGTTGGGAGCAACAATTTCATAGGTGAGTGACCTGCCCAGTGTCATGCTTTACCCCTATCTATAAATGAGTGTGTGTGAGTATAGGAAATCTATTAGTCTTGTGGGACGTTACTATAATAAACCCAATGATATGATTACCTGTATTAATGCGTTTTTCTATGTCTTTAATCTTCTTCTTTTTCTAAAAGGTCCTGGTTGGTTACGGGTGTAATTACTGTAATTCAAACTCAACTGAGCCAACGAAAAGAATTTAAAACAAAACTATGTCAGATCCACAACACAATACAGGAACCAAAACAAAACAAAAAAATGAATCTTTTGGATGTTTAGTTCCAATTGAATCAATAATGTGCCGCCCAAAATTTTAAAACTCAAATCTCCTTAACTGTGAATCTCAATTGGCACGACGCCATTCTCAGATACTTGCAGAATCATCAACCAGGATCAAATTTGGTTCACCAGAGCCATCGTGTTAGTCTGATCAAACCCAAAAGTACTCATGTGAGTTGTAACAATAGAGCTCAGGCTTCTTCGTTGTTGTTCTCAACCAGTATCTTCTTGCACGCCTCATAACACATGAAGGAGATTCCAGCTGCAGGAACCAACTTCAAGCAACTCGGTCCAAGCCCTCTGTACCAACCTCCAATACCTTCTTGCTCGAGTATGCGTATCAAAGCATGCAACATGTTCTTGTAAACCACCCTCCCACCAACTGCTCCCACCTGCATATGCTTCCGAGCAACCTCCAAGGGGAAAGTTGCGGTACTTGATAATGCACCAGCTAAAGAACCTATCAAAAGAGTCTCAATATTCCCAATGCTCTCTTGCTTCACCAGTTTACGGTATGCTTTTCTTAAGGAGTCATAGGCGAAGTAGTTTGTCGCTGCATATGGAACCACTCCTATAAGGCTCGGGGCAAGACCCCTGTAAAGTTCTGTCGGGCCTTCCTCCTTTATTATTTTGACAAACGCATCCATTATTCCCTTGTATACACCTCTCTGCAAAATGGTTTTGAAGACACATTAGTAGCCAATATCTAAAAACTCTATCCGCCCTTACAATATACCATCTGTTCAAAAGAAGTGCCATAAGTAAATTGTTCTAAAACCCTCAAATACCTTCCACAGCAAGAGTTTGATTACATTTTGCCAAATTATCTCTCACGTTGACTGCAAATTACCTATTCTCAAAACCATTTTTACGAAAAAAGAAACTTCGGAAACTTTAAGGAGCATACCTGAATTGTAAGGCGGGTCTTGACTAATTCGAGCGGGTATGTCAAGAGTGTCTGGCTAACCCCAGCACAGGCACCAGCAAGCAATGAAGCTGGGATGGGTATTTTCGAGTCTTCTCCGAGCTTTGGAGTCAACTTCTTGTTAACAGTCTCGAATACAAAAAGCTGAACAGAGTTGAAAGAGAAGTTACCATTGGCTCATTAGCATTTACTAAAAACTGTTGAAACTAACTAATCCTCAAATACTGCTTAGTCGAATTCTGACTTGAGCTTAAGCTTCATATTAACAATACAAAACAAAACTGTCAAGCCGAACCAATTCACCAAGTATCTAAAGTTCCACAGCTATTCTACAATAAAATCATTGGTACCTCAACGGCACGAGCGGGTGCTACTCGAATCACATTGACCAAATTTCCCCTGAATAGTCCTTTCCATCCTTCTTGCTTCATGATATCACGAAAGACCTCGGTGGTAGAGTCGCCACCACTTCCCACCATTAAATGAGTCCTAATGGTTTCCAAAGGAGCCACGGCCGTTCTCGAAATAGCTCCGGCCACAGCTCCACTCAACAGCCGCCGCAACGAAGGATTAGAGATCTTAAGCTTCAGGTTCAACCCTCCTTTCTTCTTCTTCATCTTACGCTTCTTCTCACCAATCACTTCTTCTTCCTCCTCCTCATCATCTTCTTTAAAAGGCAAGTACTTTGTGCACAAATCATTAAGCTGGGCAGCGAAGCTACTGTTGTTGTTGCCTCTGTTGGGAGGATCCGGAGACGAAATAGATCCGGACCCGAGTCCTGAACCGAATCCAGCTCCTAGCTGATTAACACTCGCGAACAATCCACCAACAGGAAGGTAGTTGGGGTTCTGTAGACTGCTCCAATCAGATCCCAAATCGGATACGGAGAAAAACCCATTCCTCGTATCGTCGAACAAATGGATTCCAGTCTTGCCCATATGAATTACAGTTTCTCGTATGGATTAATAATAATGGTAAAAACACAGTCTTCGTTTCCCAGAGGCTGATCACGAATTCACGACATCCACATCTTCGTGAAGGATAAGAAAGTGAAAATTTGGGCGGAAAGAGTACGACAGACGAGACGAGAGTGTTTAGTGTGTTGAGACGAAATTGGTGTTGTTTCACTTTCGTCGAGACCCTTGTTAGGGTTTTACTACAGCTGCAGCTGGTTGCAGCCTGATGTTTTTTTTTTGGCCTTTTGAATGGGTGAGTGGTTGGGGGCGGAGGCTGCTAGGCGGCGGTTTAGGTATTTATATTTTTAATTTCTATGATTTATTATTCGTTTTAGGTGTACTTTCTTTTTTTATTCAGCTTTATCCTTTTTTTTTTGTTTTATTAGCGAAGATGATGGAAAAATTCGTCAAAATTGGTCAAAACAGTGCCAGTATACAGTATATAACTATGATGACTGATGTCAACAAAAAGAAAATTCCAAATAACTATCAAAATTCCGATGGACTCGTTGGTAGGTGCATGCATATAACAGTCACGTGCGTTTATCATAACCTTAGATCATAACTACTGTAATCTTAGCATGAAAATTATTTTTTCTTGGTCCAAGGCAATTGAATCTACTTGACAGATTAGTCTACTCGTAAGTTTTGATTTCCTTGGAGTTGGGGGTACAACTCAACAGATTAGTCTAAACATAAGAAAACTAAAAGAGTTACTCCCAGTCCAGACGTTTTGTGATGGAACGTCAAAAGTAAAAGAACATTTTTATTCATGAATCGCCTTAGTATATATAATAAACCTTTGGTTGGTCAGTTTTTGCCAAACAATAATCACAGTGGAAAAATTAATGGCGCAATATAAGTCAATTATTCATTTTGTTATTATTGATTTACTTCTGTTGATGGAAATAAGCATGCAAGAAACGAACTCCTTCGAGATACAATGGAGTCTGCATCTCAATCAACCGCGACGCCTGCACCGTTTAACATAACTTACCAAATACTTTAAACCACTTTTTCGGATGAAAAAAGACTATTATAGAAAGTGAGAAACGACTTACTGCTCGAGCAAACGCAAACATTTCCTCTTCGCCAGAAAGCATTGATACGATCGAAGAAGGAAGCCCAAAACTATCCATCAGCATAGTCTTGCCTACATGAAAACACCAAACATGGGTCTCAACTAGTTAAACCATATCGCGTTATACGGTATATTAAAGACTTATATAAAGGAAACAATAATAGCATAATGTAGCATCCATTAACATACCACATCCTACATTTCCATAGATATATAATCCTTTAGGAGCTGGTGGTACTGCAGGACGAGAACCGACAATCGAGTCCAGTTTTCTCTCTCGGTTGAGGTATGATACCCATTTACCAACTCCAGGTTCTACATTCATCTGTCTTCTCCTAAAACACTCCCCCAGAAAGATACAAAAACCATATTTAAAAAGAAGAAACAAACAAAAGAAGATACCATTGATCAAAACCTCACCCTAACACCCATCTTCCCAAAAGCTTTTGCCCATGCTTATTCATAGAAGCCCACATTCCATCTTCTTCCTTCTTCTCAGCTTCTTCCACCATTAGCTTTCGCCGCTCNTGTAAAATCGAATGGTTTTTTTGGTTTTTTATAAAAATTTAGGATAATTAGATATAANAATAAAAAAAAAAACCAAAATTGTACACATAAAACGCAGACGAATTTAATTAAATTTTGAGCATAAATTTTTTACATGATAATCTTCCATTTCCTTCTCGAAATGTTCTAATCTTCCGAACAAATTTTCGAATGCTGAAACGACCTTCTCTTGGTACGGATCATGTTGTAGTCTCCCTTGCTCCACTAACTTACTGTAACTCGTCAGTGGGCCTGATAAAGGAACGAAGCATTATATCTCAATTGCATAATTCTCAACCGAATTGGAAGATTCAATTAAGGTACCTGATGGTTTGGGAGGATCAGAGGTGGTATAGGAATGAGCAACGAAGTGTAAGCCATTAGAGAATTGTCTTCTGGAGGAGAACCCTAGACGTAGAACATTAGAGATCTGAGAAACATTAGGCATAATTTGCTTCAGACTCCAATTTGTGGTTTCTTCTTAAGCTTCCGATCACAGCTAAGCTACTACTATTTCCGAAACGAGAGTGAAGAATTAGAACGGTATATTAATAGGTATCGACGTGACGACTCATATGAGAGCCACGTAGTGCAATATGGACCGTTTGTTGGATTGCTGATTTGGCTTATTAATGTCCGTGTAGATTTCTTTTTGTGAGTTGGGTTATAAATGTCAAAACTCAAAACTAGGATTATGCCAATCTGCCAAACTCGAGGTGGTCCGGTCTGGTCCGTGAACTAGTATACCAGTTGAGCTAGCATAAGATCCCACTTGAAATCAAATAGAACTGGTTCGTAAAGTTCTGGAAATCTATCGGATATGAAACCAAATAAAATAACATAACACGAAACATTAGTTATAGGTGTATGTGGAAAATGTACGTTCGTGAGGGGTGGGCAAAAAAATCGAAATCCAAAAAACCGAACCGAACCAAACCGAAATAAATGGTTTGGTTTGGTTTAGTTATGGTTAAATCTAAAAATTTGTTTGGTTTTCATTTTAATTAACCATTTGGTTTAGGTTTGGTCTGGTTAAAAACTGTAAAATCGAATGGTTTTTTTGGTTTTTTATAAAAATTTAGGATAATTAGATATAATTACTAATTAGTTTCTCAAGCTTATAAATTTATATTGTATAACAATATCAATAGTTTTTTTCTTTATTGGGCTTTAATTATTGATCTCCTATTAATCTATCGAATTACAAAACTTTAACCTAAGTCTCTATTCCCGAACCTATATATATTCATAATTACTTTTATGCTTATTTTTAGTTATGTATCAATTATTTATTTTCTATAAACATGAAATAACCGTTAAAAACCGGAACCAAACCGAAACCGCATATGGTTTTTATATGGTTTCATTTTTGATGAAACCGAAAAAAACCGAACTGTAACCAAACCGAATTACATATGGTTTCTTTATGGTTCAATTTTTATAAAACCAAAAAAACCGTAAACCGAAAAAACCGAACCGAACCAAACCGAAATAAATGGTTTGGTTTGGTTTAGTTATGGTTAAATCTAAAAATTTGTTTGGTTTTCATTTTAATTAACCATTTGGTTTAGGTTTGGTCTGGTTAAAAACTGTAAAATCGAATGGTTTTTTTGGTTTTTTATAAAAATTTAGGATAATTAGATATAATTACTAATTAGTTTCTCAAGCTTATAAATTTATATTGTATAACAATATCAATAGTTTTTTTCTTTATTGGGCTTTAATTATTGATCTCCTATTAATCTATCGAATTACAAAACTTTAACCTAAGTCTCTATTCCCGAACCTATATATATTCATAATTACTTTTATGCTTATTTTTAGTTATGTATCAATTATTTATTTTCTATAAACATGAAATAACCGTTAAAAACCGGAACCAAACCGAAACCGCATATGGTTTTTATATGGTTTCATTTTTGATGAAACCGAAAAAAACCGAACTGTAACCAAACCGAATTACATATGGTTTCTTTATGGTTCAATTTTTATAAAACCAAAAAAACCGTAAACCGAAAAAACCGAACCGAAACCAAACCGAAAACCCAACGCCCACCCCTCGCCGACTTCGTGTCACGGGAGCTGAGTAATAGAACCAGCGTATGTATGCTAATTACAATAAGACGACAACCCAATGCATGCTTTAGGAATTCTGTTCTGGAACCAAACAGCTTTATATGCCAAACGAGAATAGATCCGAATGTGTTGGAAGTTCCCATATATTCGTTGTTGAGCAAAGCCTAATCCGTGACTTGTTTGAATGTTTTTAGTTTAGCATGTAACACCTGCTTGGCCTGTTCCTTTATCTAGGACAGAACCTTGTTGAGGTGACAATGCACATTGAGCCAAACGGCTAGACTCTATAGTTAGGATCTTTGGAGAGGTTAAATGAGACCATTGTAATCATCTGATGATGTAACATATATTTTATTGTAACGTCGGTATGGCTATTTATCGCCTGAAATTGTGGATCCTGCTTCCTAAATATCCCACAACCCATAAAGTATTGAAACATTTTTTGCAATGACCATCCTTTGACTTCCTACATAGAACGGTTTCATTGGAGAAAGAGGAAATAAAAAGGGAATTTCAATTTGACATTTAACAAAAGTTTACTACTACAACAATTGTTTACCCAAATAGATAGGTTCATAACGTGGAAGTAAAAAACAAAAGAAGATACAATGGAGTTCAAAGATTCATGAAACCTTTAAAAACCATCAATTGCTATGTAATATAATTAGCCATAACTTAATAATATGATCCAAAAACTAAAAACGTAGACCAACAACACCGACAATGATAATGCATACCTATGAAGAAGCAAAATCCAAAAATCTCTTCCAAAATGTAACCCTTGAAGCTCTTATTCTCTGAAATTGCATTCTTGAATCAGATCAGATCAGATCAATCTTGGGTCTCGCTTCGTTTAGCTTCAGCTTCCCTCTCTTCCAAAAGCTTCCCAGCTTCCTCATCACTTGCTTGAACCTTCTTCTGTGCATCCTTAGCCTTCAACGCCTGCAACTTGCAGTGATTGTAATATCCAACACCCAAGAAAGCAAGTCCATACCCAAACAGATTGATAGGTGTGACCGTGTCCTTGATCACAGACCACGAGAAAGCAATCAAGAGCCAATCTTTAACCACACCAGCCACATTCATGGTCAAAGCAGAGGTTTTTCCAACGAGCAAGAACACAGCAAGATTCAAAGCAAACGCACAAACCGAATTGGTTCCAAATATCACGAAATCGAAATGGAAACTCGAAGTATCTCTAAGAACAGGGAACTCAACAAAGATCCAAGGAACAGAGAGGAAAACTAAGCAACAAGGAGCAACGTAATAGAGAGAAGTGATTGGATTAAGGTTGATTCCTTTAGAAGTAAGCAAGATCTGAATCAAAACCAACCTCGTAGCTTCAAAAGCAACAGCACCAAGCTGAAGAAAAACACCCCAACCATCAAACTTGGCTTCACCGTAAGCAGCAATAGCAACACCAAACGAGATCGAGAGCATGTTAGTCATAGTCTGAGATTTGAAAGTCTCTTTCTTTAACAAGACCCCGATCGAGTAAACTGCTACAGGCATCAGGGCTTTGAGCATTTGAATGAAGGAGACGGAGAGGTAAATGTAAGCAGAGTTTGATAACCAGAGGGAGAGTGAGTACAACGCGCCGATTGGTACGACGGATCTGAGATAAGTCTCGCGAGACATTGAGACAGGCTCGACGACTTTGAAGACTTTGATGAGAATGACGGCTAAGGAAGAGCAAAAGCCCATGTGAATCATGGTGAGAGTGATTGGGAATGGCCAATTGTACATCTTCTTGTCGAGGATGTACTTGTTGTAGACGATGACTGTGAAGCTGAGGAAGATCCAGATTGCGACATAGGTGTATGAGAGGATGATCTTCTTTATCACTCCGTCCGAAAGAGCACGGCCTTTCCCCATGGTGGTGGTTTTTTTCTTTTGTTTTTCGCCGGAGAAGAAGATGGTGGTGCGGCGTAGGATAAGATTTGGGAGAGAGAGCTGCGCACGTTAGAAGAGTCTCTCTCTCTTTGTGTCAAATGTGTTTTTTTGGGTTTGGTTGGGGGAAGAAGAGANAGAAGTGATTGGATTAAGGTTGATTCCTTTAGAAGTAAGCAAGATCTGAATCAAAACCAACCTCGTAGCTTCAAAAGCAACAGCACCAAGCTGAAGAAAAACACCCCAACCATCAAACTTGGCTTCACCGTAAGCAGCAATAGCAACACCAAACGAGATCGAGAGCATGTTAGTCATAGTCTGAGATTTGAAAGTCTCTTTCTTTAACAAGACCCCGATCGAGTAAACTGCTACAGGCATCAGGGCTTTGAGCATTTGAATGAAGGAGACGGAGAGGTAAATGTAAGCAGAGTTTGATAACCAGAGGGAGAGTGAGTACAACGCGCCGATTGGTACGACGGATCTGAGATAAGTCTCGCGAGACATTGAGACAGGCTCGACGACTTTGAAGACTTTGATGAGAATGACGGCTAAGGAAGAGCAAAAGCCCATGTGAATCATGGTGAGAGTGATTGGGAATGGCCAATTGTACATCTTCTTGTCGAGGATGTACTTGTTGTAGACGATGACTGTGAAGCTGAGGAAGATCCAGATTGCGACATAGGTGTATGAGAGGATGATCTTCTTTATCACTCCGTCCGAAAGAGCACGGCCTTTCCCCATGGTGGTGGTTTTTTTCTTTTGTTTTTCGCCGGAGAAGAAGATGGTGGTGCGGCGTAGGATAAGATTTGGGAGAGAGAGCTGCGCACGTTAGAAGAGTCTCTCTCTCTTTGTGTCAAATGTGTTTTTTTGGGTTTGGTTGGGGGAAGAAGAGAGACTTTGAGTTTGGTCTAAATGTAGAGGAAGGGCTTACGTGACTTTGTATGCTACGTGGCGAAAAGGTGCGCGATTACTTGACGATTGGCATATTTGTGGGATCCATAATTTAATTATCTGTTTTCTAGTGTATTTTTTTTTACTTTAATAGTCTTTTTTTAATTAATAAATTATGTAAAAAATGTTTTGTTTTTTGAGCTCTTTTTAGTTAATTACGTTTTGTAAATGTGATACAAAATTGTTTAATTCCATGGTTTTCTTAGTGTTGCGGAAAGCTCACAGAAAGGAACCTGATTATTCCTTAACTAATTTAGTCAAATTAATATTATTTGGGAATAATTATTTATTGACTTACCATCAATTTTAAAATAACTTACAATTAATTTTTTAAATGATTGTAAGTCAATAAATAACTTACTCTCTCCGACTCAAATTAATTATTGTTAAAGGCTTTTTACACAAATTAAAAAAAAACTATTATGATTTTTGTTTTACTTTTTATTAATATATTTTTAATTGGTGAATACACTAAAATAGTTGGAATTAAATTGAAACATTATCAAACATCTGTATTGAAAATCTAAAATGATAATGATGACTAAACAAAATATTAGATTTTTTTAGTTGTCATTCTAGAGTAAAAATTTTGTTTTCTAATATTTATCATTTTAAGTTTCCAATGCATATGTTTGATAAAATACTAATTTTATTCTAATTATTTTAATGTTTTGACTAATAAAAAAATTAGAAAATATATTAAAAAAAGAATATAGTAGAACATTGATTTATTTTTTTAATTGGTGAATACGCTAAAATAGTTCAAATTAAATTGAAACGTTATCAAATATGTGTATTGAAAAACTAAAATGACAATAATGACTAAACAAAATATTAAGTCTGGAACAACAACTATTTTAAAACAAAAAGAATATTTACATAAAATTTATCAGTTATGAATATACACGGTATTTATGTATCTTTAATACCTGTTATTAATGTTGTTTCCTGAAATGACTGTTTTTGCTATACTCCTTTTAGTTTACGTTGCCTAAAACTAATTGCGAATCCCTAAAGCTATTAGTTAGAGTAATTAAATGGAAACTTGCAACGAAGAAATGAAAAGTGAATAAAGGGAATTTAAGAGTAACTATGAAACAAAGAGTCAACGTTTAGATCGAGCGCGTGAATCTCACATCGCGACAGTTTTTGCAGTGCTGCGTCCCTCTTACGTTGTTGTATTATTATTGGTGGTGCTATTGGAGTTGTCGCAACGTTCGTTTGTTGGGTTACTTCGAGTCCAGACTGGGTTTGTTGACAGGGCCGGCTCATTTGAAGTACCCTGAGTTTTTTTTCTTAAAAAATAGACCCTTATTTTCATGTTAAAAATAATAATAAAAAAATATAGACCCTACTTTTACTGTAAAAATGACAAAAAATTACATACACTTTGTGCAAATGCACTTCCCCCACATGTCAGTAGAGCCGGCCTTAGATTCAAACACCTGCTAAAATACTGTGCACTAGTTAAGAGTTTTCAAATCTTTGACGTTAGGAGTGGAAACCAAACCTCGTTCTGGTAATAATTATTGGAGTCCTCTCAGTTAGCCGATTGTTAGGAGTGGCACATGATTTATTGATATGGTCATATGGAAGTCAATGTTGGGATTACTGTTGGAGAAGCTTTGGTTCGCAAGTATAGACGTACGTCACCGTGTCCAACTTCTGAATCCAATTGAGATGGAACTCAAGAAGGTCAACGATTGAGATTATATTCAGGAGACAGGAGATTAATGTGGTAAGAGTGACAGTATGTTCAAATCAGCTTTCTCATCTAAGAAAACCTGATCAGTGGGACAACAACAATTGTGACATAAGACAGTTTGGTTCTCCGGGGCTACACCTAAGTTTTCTTTTCTTATGTGGGTTCTTATCCAGGCTCTAGTAGCCTCTCTTCAGCCCAAACCGTTCCGTAGAAACGCTAGTCGACTGATCGTAGGAAAGAACTTTTAGTGTTGTTGTTTTGGAAGCTTTAACTATGATCCCTTTAGTTATCCTTGTGTCTTAATTATCTTCCAAAAAGCATTATGTTTGTCTCTCGGGGTTTTTAGGTACCAGCCGATTTGATCCTTTCGGCTCTGTATAACTCAAACACATTCCATCAATAAAATCTTTATAAAAAAAAAAAAAAATTGTACCCAAATTATTGTTCTTTAATTATTCTTAGGCAGGGGACAAAAAAAAAAAAAAAAAAAAAAAAAAAAAAAAAA
>NC_025700.1:24247911-24252526 GCF_000633955.1 Camelina sativa | reverse complement strand
AAAAAAAAAAAAAAAAAAAAAAAAAAAAAAAAAAAAAAAAAAAAAAAAAAAAAAAAAAAAAAAAAAAAAAAAAAACTAATCCTGCCAAAATTACAGCCATCTGTTGTTTTTCTCTGTCTCTCACTCGCTATCTCCAGCTTTCATTCGAGCTTTCCTCTTCACTCATCTGCAATCGAATTCGTATTACCTCTTAAGGAATCTCTTCACGGTGAGTTTGAATCTACTCAATCTCAATCTCGAAACCCTAAATTCTGTTCTTAGATTTTCAGTTCCGCAGATTTGATTGGGTCATTGATAGTAATATAGCATATCGTCAATTGTAATAGAGATTGTGAGATTTCTTCTATCTGTCCACTGCCGCGTCTATAACTGAATCGTCGTCACAGATTAATTTGATGGAGTTCTTCATCCTAAATGCATTTTTTTTTTTTCTGATTGTCCTGTTCCTTGTAACGATTCTGAAAGTTTGAATATTTAGAGTTTTCTTACATGGTATAGGATAACTTCTTCCGGACAAAATGTGTTTTTTTTTAGGATTACA
Organism: Camelina sativa; assembly: GCF_000633955.1. NCBI lineage: Eukaryota > Viridiplantae > Streptophyta > Magnoliopsida > Brassicales > Brassicaceae > Camelina > Camelina sativa. Next base: position 24,251,985 of record NC_025700.1, on the reverse strand, counting down.
CTTATCAGACTCTGTAAATTGGGTAAGTATCAAACTTTTTTTAGCTTTTAGCCAAGTGTGGTGGTTTCAACGCAGTTTAGCTTTTGCTTGTATTTTTATATGCTGTCCCATGGAATTTTTTTTTACTTTCCTTGTCTGTGGCCTTAACGTTTATAATCTTTCTTTATACCACCATGAGTCCATGACTGACCCATGGAGAGGGCTTGTCCACTGTGTGCTTTGGTGTCATTAGCTAATGGGAAAAACAAAAACAAAAAACTATATGTTACAGTTAATATAAGTCATAGAACTGATTACTAAGATATTATTCTGCTGACAAACCAAAAAAAAAGTAATATAATAGGTGTTTTTATGTGACATCTTGTGAAAAATCTTTGCCTGCTCTTCTTTTGATTTGTTTGTTAATTCTTCTTTACTCTTTCTGCTAACAGTACAACACCGAGAATGGTGAAGAAAACGATGGAGAAAGGATTTAAGCTGATTTTGGGCTCTCAATCCATGGCGAGAAAGCGGATTATAGCTGAAATGGGATATGATTTCACTATTGTGACTGCAGATATTGATGAGAAAGCTATTAGGAAACACAAGCCTGAAGATTTGGTTGTAGCTGTTGCTGAAGCCAAAGCAAACGAGATTATATCGAAACTGGGAGGTGAAAGCCAGTTTGCACAAGATCATCAACCAACTCTATTGATTACTGCAGATACTGTTGTTGTGTACAAAGGTGTCATTAGAGAAAAACCAACCAGTAAAGAAGAAGCTCGCGAGTTTATCAAAGGCTATTCCGGTTCACACGGTGGCGTTGTGGGATCTGTTATTGTAAGAAACTTGCAAACTGGAGTTAGAAGAGGTGGGTGGGAAAAAGCAGAGGTTTATTTCCATGAGATACCAGAGCAAGTCATCGACGACCTTATTGATGATGCAATCACTTTCAAGGTTGCTGGAGGTTTGATGCTGGAGCATCCCCTCATTTCACCTTTTATCGATTCCGTGATGGGAGGAGTTGATACAGTTATGGGACTTCCTAAAGAACTCACTGAAAAATTCATCAACGATGTGTTGTAGCTCAAGCCACTTTTTGATTGTGTAGGAAGGTTTAGATATAAATACTTTTGTATATCTAATCAATCTTGAAATCATTTTAAATGTGTCCAAAGAAAAGTTATGATGGCAATCAAATATATTAAGACTACGAAAGAGATTCTCCCTGATTCAAAAGTGGGCAAAATATTTGTAACACAGAACTACAACAATTACNGATTCCGTGATGGGAGGAGTTGATACAGTTATGGGACTTCCTAAAGAACTCACTGAAAAATTCATCAACGATGTGTTGTAGCTCAAGCCACTTTTGATTGTTGTAGGAAGGTTTAGATATAAATACTTTTGTATATCTAACCAATCTTGAAATCATTTGAAATGTGTCAAAAGAAAAGTTATGATGGCAATCAAATATATCAAGACTACGAAAGAGATTCTCCCTGATTCAAAAGTGGGCAAAATATTTGTAACACAGAACTACAACAATTACATGTTCCGAGAACAATTCTCTAACATTCTAGAGAGTGAATACATGCTTACGACTTAAAATACTCAAATCTTAAAGCATTTGCCTAACATCTCATGCGCATGCTCTATTGTTACATTATGTTCCGAGTCTCTCTTTGGCTTGAAGTATGTTCCATGGTCTTTGGAAAGCACATCCCTCGGGTGACAGTATTTTTACAAGACATGTTACATTATCTTTGTCTTTCCTCTTGTGTTTTGGTTAGATACATGATTTAGTATAAAACCAGAATATCACTATCGTTACAATAACGATTAGTTCATCCCGATGAATCGGTACCTTCGGATCCAGCTTGGAAAAGTTTGTACCAGAGAAATTTATTTTCTTTAGTTCGTTACCTAAATTGGAACATGAGAAAGGCCTTGCTCAATAGCCAAGTCACGAAAAGACACCGAATCGGACTTGGACTTTGTCAATATCTTAAACTCCACACCTAGAATATAGTAATCCTCAGGCGTTGATCCAGTATGTTCTTATATATTATGACCAAAACAAAAACGAATTGTATTATTTCCCGTTAACTTTCTCTGATTATATTATTTAACTACGTCTACAAATTGTCTATTAAACATACAATTTACATAATTGTAGCATGTTTTTGCGGAACCGGCCCACTAACTCCATAACCAAGTACTGGAGTCTGGACCATTAAATATATAGATTATTGTAATTTTTGTCATAATCATCTTTATCATATGGTGTCACTAACTTAAAATGCATGAACCTCGTCTTAGGGAGATTATAGTCAGTTTTAAATTTTGTTGCCTCTTTTATTATCAAGAAGTTTATGGAATTTTTATTGGCATGCTAGTGATGGGAGGGTCCTATGCAGTTGTTTCTTTGGTTTGTTTCATTGATGGTCTATAACTACAAATTTGAAACTAATTTGAATATTAACATAGGAAAATGGAAATAAAAGATCGTATATAAGTTGAAGCCCGAACAATTTTAATATGTGTTTTTCGAACGATAAATAATGTCCTAGTTGATACCGAGACATGAAGAACTGCAATAATAAGAACATGGGCTGTTTATGCGATGAAAACTGAAAAGGATGGATAATGCTTCCACGACCACTTGGGTGTCTTTTGTTCACTTTCTCTTTTTATAACATATGTTTATAATGGGCAATGGGGTCCTCTCCACAGATACATTCAAATTCCAATTTTAATCATTTACAATTTGACCTTTTCTTTTACAGAGAAGGTTGAATATATGGAATCCTGATATAGTGTGGTGATATGTATTAGGGAACCTTCTGAGAATCTTGTTGGTGTAGGAGATTATTATATAGATGAATCAATCACAGAAAGATTTCTACGTTCATCAAATCTGATTCTTTTTATCTCAATTTTTTTTCTCACATGGGATTCTGTAGGTACAGAAATAAGTTGAAGAAAATATTTTTTAAAAATTCGCCAGCCGGTAGTATTAAATAAATCTATTATATTCACATATCAAACATACACATGACAAAACTATTCTTAACTCTTAAGTGTGATTTGTGGATAATAGTGTTCCTAGTCCCCTACTCATGCTCGTACATTGTTTTTGGTACCATATTGGAAATGTGGTATAACTAATCTCAAATTTTTATATATTGTCTATATACGATCTTTATCCCATGTTAAGGGAGAAAGATTGTCACATTTTTATATATTGTCTATATACGATCTTTATCCCATTTAATGTAAGAAATTTGGACTCTACTACTGTTTGAGTCGTTTCGTAGATCCAACCAGTTTTGGAATAAGTACTCCAAAGAAGGTATTTCACCTTACCTTGAATAATTTAAAAGTTATACCCGTTTTCCCAAATCTGTTTTACGGATCTGAAATTGTACAGCCTAGGTGTGCTGTTTGGATGACTAAACGAGGTCCACTTTTGTATATAATATACTTTTCAAAAAAGTGTTGTGAATTCATAGATCTAATTAAGGTGCTTGTAAAAGGAAAACTATGTAGGAAGGAGAATCATGTAAGGATTTGGAATCTTCAAAGTTGTTGCATACAAATCTTCATCGACCCAATCTCTTCTTCTCATCATAAACACATGCATACAATCAATCCAACTCAGTAAGTCATGCCCTCAACATCTAACAACATGCATGATCCAATTATTGAGTGAGTTCGTCGTGTTAATTCTAGTTTGATTTCTTAGAGTTGTTTTGTTTGTCGTCTTTTTAAAACACGACATAAACGATTCTAAAGTCGGCCAAGAGAGTAGGTTTGTTCGAGGAAGCAAACAAAAATAATTGATTTATAAAGTCGGTAACCAAACACCACCTCATTTGCTTGCTTGCCTTAACGCGCTCTGAAGGGTGAAAAAACAAAAAAAAAATCTGGTCTATCTTAAGCAACTTTTTGTAGGGAATAAAATAAAACAAATTAATTTACGATCCGAACTCTCTCAGCTCAGATACATTGCATGTGAAATTTCAATTTAAGTATATAAACTCATATCTTGACCTCATACTGACCGATCATTTCCTTTTTCCTTTTTTTTTT
>NC_025700.1:24194685-24247860 GCF_000633955.1 Camelina sativa | reverse complement strand
CTATAGGGTTTTCTTCGCTCTCTCTCTCTCTCGTCTCGATCTTCGATCTTCATGTGCATCTCGTTCTTTGGTTCTTTTCTTCTTAATCGTCGTCAGATCTTTCGTTTTTGCTCTTTCCCACGGGTTTTCGCTTGAGGAATCAAGCGTTTTTGTTTTTCCTGGGAGTTTTGAGCTGCAATCATGTCTCAGATCTATAGTTTTGCTGGTATGTTTCCCCCAATCTTTTGTTGAATCAATCGATTTCTTCATCTTGGAAATTTTGATTTAGGAAGATTGAATTTGATCCTTTCCGTTCGATTTAGTCGTTTCTCTGTTGTTTAGATGTTTCAGTATGATGAGAATAAGATTCGACTTCTGTAGATCTGAGTTTTAGTTTCTTAGGCTATAGATCCTACATTAGATACTTTCAGATTTCGAGTTAATTTAAATTTTTCCTGTTTTTGTTTTTGGATCTGGGAATTAATAAGGTATAGTAGTGATTAAGGAATTCAAGTTTTGTATGTTTAGTTTTGATTTGTATTCTTTTTGTAATTTACAGGTGAAAATGAATTTTACCGTCGTGGCGCAATATACCCAAATCCCAAGGATGCTAGCCTTTTGTTGTCGCTTGGTAGTTACGTCGATGTCTATTTCCCTCCTAGCAAGAGGTCGCGTGTTGTTGCACCGACGGTCTTCAGTGCTTTCGAGGAAAAGCCGGTCTCTATTGATGTCCTCCCAGATGAGTGCCTTTTCGAGATCTTTAGGCGTTTGCCTGGACCTCAAGAGAGGAGTTCTTGCGCTTTTGTCTCTAAACACTGGCTTACCCTTGTAAGTAGCATCCGGCAAAAGGAGCTAGATGTTGTTCCTTCCAACAAATCTGAAGATGGTGATGATGATTGTGAAGGATGTTTATCTAGGAGTTTAGATGGGAAGAAGGCAACTGATGTTAGATTGGCTGCAATTGCTGTTGGAACAGCTGGCCGTGGGGGTCTTGGCAAGTTGTCTATACGAGGAAGCAGTTCTGTTAGCAAGGTTTCAGATATTGGTCTTAGGTCAATTGGTCGTAGCTGCCCTTCTCTCGGGTCTCTTTCCCTGTGGAACCTATCTACCGTTACTGACAATGGCCTCTTGGAGATTGCCGAGGGTTGCACTCAACTTGAGAAGCTTGACCTGAACCGCTGCTCTACAATCACTGACAAGGGTTTGGTAGCGATTGCTAGGAGCTGCCCTAACTTGACAGAGCTTACATTGGAGGCTTGTTCAAGAATTGGAGATGAAGGTCTTCAAGCCATTGCACGATCCTGCTCCAAGCTGAAGTCAGTCTCGATCAAGAACTGTCCTCTTGTCAGGGATCAAGGAATCGCATCCTTGTTGTCAAACACCACCTTTTCCTTGGCAAAACTTAAGCTTCAGATGCTAAATGTCACTGATGTGTCTCTTGCTGTCGTGGGTCATTACGGCTTGTCAGTCACTGATCTTGTGCTCTCTGGATTGTCACACGTGAGTGAGAAGGGATTCTGGGTCATGGGAAATGGTGTCGGGCTACAAAAATTAAACTCTCTAACCATCACAGCCTGCCAGGGAGTGACTGACGCGGGCCTTGAATCTGTGGGAAAGGGCTGCCCGAACATGAAGAAAGCTATTATCAGTAGATCCCCCTTGTTATCCGACAATGGGTTGGTTTCTTTTGCAAAAGCATCTGTATCACTGGAGAGTGTTCAGCTTGAAGAGTGCCACAGGGTCACCCAATTTGGGTTTTTTGGTTCTCTTTTGAACTGTGGTGAAAAGTTGAAGGCTTTCTCTCTGGTGAACTGCTTGGGCATTAGAGATCTCACAACAGGCTTGCCTGCTTCACCTCATTGCAGTGCTCTGCGTTCCCTGTCTATCCGTAACTGCCCTGGCTTTGGTGATGCAAATCTTGCAGCCCTCGGGAAGCTATGCCTTCAGCTCGAGGAAATTGATCTATGCGGGCTCAAGGGGATAACAGAGTCTGGTTTTCTACATCTGATTCAGAACTCTCTTGTGAAGATGAACTTCAGTGGCTGTTCCAGTTTGACAGACAAAGTGATCTCTGCCATCACTGCCCGTAACGGTTGGACTCTTGAAGTCTTAAACATCGATGGATGTTCCAATATCTCTGACGCCAGCATGGTCTCCATTGCAGCAAACTGCCAGATTCTCAGTGATTTGGATCTTTCAAAATGCTCCATCTCCGATTCTGGGATCCAAGCATTGGCTTCCTCTGAAAAACTCAAACTGCAGATCTTATCCATGGCAGGTTGCTCTATGGTCACAGACAAGAGCTTGCCAGCCATCGTGAGGTTGGGTTCCACTTTATTGGGATTAAATCTTCAACAGTGTCGATCCATCTCCAATTCAACTGTCGACTTCTTAGTCGAGCGCCTTTACAAATGCGACATCCTCTCCTGATCGATAATTCCACTATAATGAAAGGTATTTTAGTCCGTCCAAGTTTGTTTATCATGTGTCAACCCTTTTTCAGGCTCTGTGATCTACGCGTCCTAGGCTCGGTACCCGGTTTTCCTTTTTTTTTTTCCAAGCAGTTCGCTTCCGGCTTCTTTTTTTTCCAGTCAATGGTTTTTTTGCAGGGTTTCCTTTTTATCAAGGAAACTCTAGCTTACCTTGAAATCGGAAGGTCGTGTGTTGCTTGAGAATATATTTACCGGGTATACGAGATTTTAGGGTTTATCATCCTCCTGTTTCTTGCTTGTTGTCTTTTACGAGCCTATTATCCCACTTTTATTCGCGTCGTTTGTCTTTGTTGCGTATGGTTTTCCTCGAAAGGGTCTTGTATGATTTGTACGGGTTCAGGTTTTGGTTCATGCCTTGGTTCTCTCAGAGGTTGCTCTGGCTGTTGTTGCAACAACTCTATTAAAGAGTTTTTTTGTTGTTTTTTTGCCAGAGCCCTCGTTTTTTTCCCAGGCTGTATTGCAATCTGTATGATCACTGTACTAAATTATGTACCTTTGGGATGGTTTAATGAGTATTGAATAAAATTCTCAATTCGTTGTATAATATGAAGTTTTCATTTCTTTTTTCTTTTATTTTTCTAATATCCTTCGAAATCTGAGAAATTAGTAAATTACACACACACACACACCTTTATCACATGTGTGGGACAGAGAATCAGATTTTGTGTGAACCTGAGTTTTGACTTTAATTTACGTTTGTTTGTGTCCATTCAAAAGTGAATGTGGTGTTCAATGAATATTGTCGAGGGGATGAACCTGGCCAGCGATTACTTTTCTCGATACGATATGATTTGAGTGGGATTAAAATAAAGTGGGGAAAAGAGTCATTATTAGTAGTATTCGTTGTCGCTATTATTGTTAATGTGGTCTAATCTTAATTAATACATTAAGATGGCCAGATTTCCAAAATTATGAAGTAGAGACAAAGAATCATAGTGAATTGCGCGTCTAGTTCACACAACATCCATTGACCATATATATTCTTAAGCATCTAATGCAAAGTTTGAATAAATTCTATTTGTAACATTATTTACCGATCACACCGAAATGGTTATGCAACAATTTTCAAGATTAAACATAAAAACAACATTATTTACTGATCACACTGTAAACATAGCAACAAGGTTTTGGTAATATAAATATGTTTTCAATAAAAACAACATTTTTGAAAATGTTCACAAGTGTTTAGAATAATTTCACAAGCTGTTACGAATTTTTTTTTGGGAAAATTTAAAGTTTACGGAATCTTTGATGTATATACTCTGTTAGAACACATTGATCTTCCCTATTCGAAATGTCAAAATTTTCATATCTAACAAACTAGATAATGATCTAAACTCTAATCAAATCATACTAAACTCTGTCCATCATTTCAAATTTAAGAAGCTGAAATCTTAATAGCCACATAGGTCATTCACTTAAGTCGGCAAGAGACTCTCACCCGTCGATAAATTTTGTTGAGAATCGACTCTTTGAATCGATCTTTAAGGGAGAACTGAATAACAAAACAAATATAAGATAGAGAAGTTAATAGTTACACAAGTTTGTTGGAGCAAATCATGAGAAATCATCTTTTGTGACACCATGTTGTCTGAAGGAGATATATAATACAAAATGTCATTGTTTGCTTCTTCAAGTGTTAAACCGTGTGGGTCACTTCGATATTAAGATGCATGATTGATATGAACCATGGTTCGTGAAATTTTTTTAATTCAACATCAGGTTTAGAATGGGTTTGATTTTAGGGGGATTAGGTGAGACAACAACGAAATCTCTCATTTCTACACTTGAGATGGAAGCTTTAACATTATAAAGACTATCATATTCTGAAGAACATAATTTACAAATACAGTAGAACCTCTACAAATTAATACTCGGTAAATTAATAATCTCTATAAATTAATAAATTATTTTATCGAATAGTGTCCAAAGTTTCTCCGGTCTCAACTTGGGACTAGTGTAATTTTGGACACTATTCGATAAAATAATAAATTAATAACTTTTTAAAAAATCCTATGTAAAAATATGGTTCCATCAATATCATAAATTAATAATCAAATAAACTAGTATATATATATATATATATATATATCTAAGAAAATCTAGTGAAATATAAATTTATTGTTTTTTGTTCTTGAATTTGCATTCTTATTGGAGAACATCTCTAATCTTTCGGACTACATCGAAAACTTCTGGTGTTGTCTTCTCAAATCGCATCCAAAAATTGTAGAGAGTTCTTGACGCGATAATTGTTTCCTTACGTGTAACTGGTTCTAAAGGTACCGTCATATCTTTTTCAACTTCATCATCACCTTGAAAAATAGTAGTAGCAATTTCTTCTAAACTCTGAATTTCTAATAACAAATCATCTTCATAAATTAATAATTATTAATTTATCGATAAATTAAAACTTCTATAAATTAATAAAATTTTATGGTTCCGACCTTATTAATTTATAAAGGTTCTACTGTAAACATAAAATTCAGACGGAAAACAAATTGTATTCCCTAAACTGAATTGCTAACTCCTAATCAGATTGGTTACTTTTTTTTTTCTCTTAATTTTCTTGCAAACTTCATTGACATTCTACCAGAAGATTTACTAATGAAGCGTGAAATGCACACACTTAGAGTTTCATTGTCCAATCTTGTTATATAATACGTTAACAAGTTTTCTTCAATTTATTTCATCAAAAACTGAAAGTAATAAACTAACCATATTTATGAAAACATGAAACGTCAAAAGATAATATTTATGTTGATAGTTAAAGATATTATGTTGATGAGTAATAAACAAACAAAAATGTTATTTTCTTTATTGATAAAAAGTTACTAGTAATAACATTAACGAACAATCGGGCACTATAAATACAATCATAAATCCTAATATATGGCATAAAACAAAAGAAAAACAACTAAAAAGAGCTCCAAAACAAATTTAAAAAAAAAATGGAGAAGAAAACCATTTTTATGGCATTTTTTGCAATCACGGTGTTGCTCTCATTTTCTTATTCAAGTTTGGCCATAGCAGACGATCTTAAGGAGATGCTATACAGCGAGTTTAAGGTGGTGACTGAAGAAGATTGGCCGAGTCCCGATCACTATAATTTCAAGGTTATCCGTAGACAATCAATAAAAGATCTCAAAAATCTTATTGACTGTTCGATTAAGATGGGATTTTATGGGAGTGATTGTAACCATGACATAATGGACGAAGTTCTTCGGAACAAAAGTGCGTCGAGAAAATGTTGTCGGAGTATACTGAAAGGTGGGAAGCAATGCCAAATAAGTTATATGAAACTGTTTTCTCAGTTCTATCAATTCAAACGTTTTAGTTCTAAAGCTTTGGCCAAAACTGACGAAATATGGAAAAAATGTTCTATTCAAATGGGAGGTATTGCACCATTTTCTGGTTAAGAAATCGAAATTAATTATACTATTATTTAATAATGGTTTTAAGTTGATTGTATTGTATTTGTAACAACGATTTATACAATAATATAATATCCGTTTTCTTTTATGTGATTTGTTCTCTTCTAGACCCCCATAGTTTCTCGATCCATACGCCTTGATTCTATTCTTCACCATATTGTCCATTTTGATTCCAAAACACATTTTCCGTCATGGTTGTGATCGCAACACACAACTTTTTCACGGCTGTACTAAAAATTGTAAAGCTCGGAAGAGAATTAGTTGAATTAAAAGTAATTCTACAGAGAGATATATACTTGTTTCCCCTAAACGATACACAAATAATATTTCAACATTTCTACTCATTGCGTAACGAAGAGAGATATGTTTTGTGGACACTCTTATTAATAACCATATAATACAAAATCCAAAGCTACAGAAACATAATGGGGAACAACTGAGCTGAACTGAGTTTTATTTAAGGCAGCATACTTTTCGCCGAGGCAATGGAAGCGTCGACAATGCGTAGCCATGCCCGACGACAAGGAGAATCAAAACACATAACTGCAAGAACACCTATCAATGCGGTCACACAAGTTGAAGCAGCACTATAATAAAATACCACCACATCAATAACAGCTTCATCGTTTTTTTCTTCTCCTCCATCATCTGCTTCGTTTGAGCTCTTAGTAGCCTCACAACTTTTCTTGGTCGTCGTAGGTCCACAAAGAAGAGGATTGCCTATGTAACTTTTCTCGTTGAAGGTATTGAACTGCTTTCCTTGGGGAACGATCCCTGACAAATTGTTGTAAGACACGTCGAAGACAGCAAGTGAATTAAGACTGGTTAGCTGTTGAGGAATGCTTCCTTGCAACTTGTTATGTGAAAGATCAAGGCTCTCAATATCCTTCAGATTGGAGAAGCTTGATGGTATTGAACTTGACAAGAAATTGTGAGATAAGTTCATGACTCGAAGTTGTGGGAGATCTCCAATCTCTGCTGGGATAACACCACTTAATTCATTGCTTGACAGATCCATTCCATACATACGATCAAGTATGGCACCAGTGAACTCAACTGCTGCTCCAAAATAAGATTCATACCTTTGCTTGGTTGAAAATTTGATTTCAATTTCTTCAAAATCATCGGATATTAAACATAATTTCTCGTTCACAAATGTGGATTTGTAAAATTTGAACTCACAGGCTGACGACTCTGATACACCTATCTCCTTATTCTTATCTCCTCCTGGTCCAAATGATAAATTATAAAGGCATGAAGGTATGACACCGTTGAGATGGTTCTCAGAAAGATCTAATAGTCTAATGTTGCTCAAATCACACAGCTGCCTTGGAATAGATCCTGTTAAGTTGTTCCCCTTCAACAAAAGAATTCTTATGCTCTGAGTATTGACAAACTGTGGGATACTACCAGAGATTTCATTGTTCCGTAGATCAAGTATTCTGACACGTTCCAAGAATGTGTCCGGAATCGGCCCTGTGAAGTTGTTGTTACTTAGGAACAATTGCATCCCAAAATCCCCACCGACATGTGAAGGCAAAACTCCAGATAATTGGTTTCCAGACAGGTCAAGAAGCGAAATAGAGGGCATAGTTAGCAAAGAGGGTGGTGATGTACCTTCTAAGAAATTGTTTGATATCAATAACGTACTCAAAGTAGATAAGTTAGTTATCCAACTTGGAATAGCACCCACGAGACGATTGTTGGACATGTCAAGAGTTGACAATGTTTTGTTGGAGCTAAGCAAACCAACTCCGATCTCTCCACTAAATAAGTTGCTATCCACTCTCAACTCTTTCAGTGAAGTGAAGCTTGTTTCTCTTGGAAGAAAAAGGCCACTGAGGTTGTTGTGAGAGAGCTTCAGTTGTTTTAGTGAAAAACAACCCTTGAGAAAGCTTCTAGGTAGCTTCCCAGAGAAGTTATTATAAGATAGATCCAGGAATGTAATGTCTACCATCTCACCCATAGACGATGGAAACTTCCCTTGAAACCCATTATTGGAGCCATTCATTCGTACCAGATTTGGAAGTGCACGACCAATATTATCGGGGAATAGTCCAGTAATATTATTCGCTGAAAATTCCAACAACTGCAGCTTATGCACTATTGTAGGCATCTGAAAGATTGTGAATACATTATTCTGCAACAGTAATACTTCAAGTTCAGGATTATTCACCAACAGCCAGGTAGGAATGTGACCAGATATTCTGTTGTTGGATAAATCAACTAGACGCAGGTTCTTCTGGTACATAAGAAAGGCAGGGATTTTCTCCAAGCTGCAAACTCAGTTGAAACTGTGGCTGCCAAGTAGCCTCTGTATCGACTTGTACCATTTCAGATTTTGATGAAAGTTGGAACACCTTTAGCTTTGTGAGGTTTGCAAGCGGACTGAGGGAGAATAAGCCACTGAAGTTGTTATCTAACAATGATAGGTATTCGAGGGACTTAAGGCTACTGAAACTAGATGGTAGATTCCCACTAAACTGGTTAGATGACAGACCAAGAACCCGTAGCTTGTTCAAACTACCTAAACAAAGAGGAAGCTCGCCTGCAAAATGAGTTCTTCTGAGAACGAGCTCCTCTAGATTCTTCATTTTACAAACTAAAAGAAAAAAACAAGATAATGAGATTTTTTGTGTCATACGTAAAACTGTTATGTTGTTCAAATTGATAATCACACACAAACCTGCATGTATAGCCCCACTAAATCTATTCCCCTCAAGCCTCAAGCGTTTCAAGGTAGTCAAATTCATTAGTTCTGAAATGAAATAAAGGCCAAAATATTTAGTTTAGAAGAAGTATTATTTCCAAATAAAAATAAGCTTACTTTCAGTTTTCTCAGCTGCAAAGCAAAGATATTTTTGAATATTTCTAATTATTATGTACATATATATGTAAACTAAAGATGAAGAGTTTGCTATGACATAAACCAATTCAATAATTATGTAGAGATGCTACCTAGTATTGTGCCGTTAAATCCGCTTCCACCCAGATTTAGCAGTTCCAAGTTTGTCAAGTTCTCTAGTCCTAAAAGGGAGTCAATGAGAATTAAAAACTGTAGTTTANAAAAAAAAAAAAAAAAAAAAAAAACTAACCGAAGATACAGCATAAATTAAGTAAGCTGTGTATGATAGGCACCTCACTGTTAAAAATGGAATAACATACCTTTAACAGGAAAAGGGGCATCGATGTTATAAAAACTAATAGAAATCCCGATAATCCGGCCACTTATACGATTGCATTCAATGGACTCCCACTGACAGCAATCACTCTTTGTGTCATTAGTCCAACTAGGGAGAACATCGTCCCAGCTTGTTGAGACCTTGTGTTTCTTGAGCTCCAACAGTTTCTTGAACTCCAATAATGCTTTTCTTTCTTTCTCAACACAGCTTTTGCATCCATGAAGCTGCTCCAACAGTAATATCACCCATATCAAGTATTGGCCCAAGAAAAGCTTCCTTTCCATTGCAAATAAGATTAAACACACAGAAAATGAAATAAACCCCAAAGCAATTTGGGACTGCGAGTTCAACAAAAATATCACCACGTTTATATGAGTTCAACAAGATGAAAAAGATCAAAGTGAATTGAAACACTTATTATAATTGTATGAGAGCAAGTCAAGGTCCTTGTAGAAAAACACCCGTGTACTCGAATGATTATTTGTGTGGTTGAAAACTCATCTATACAGTCTTTCCACGAAATAAGTTAAGTCAAGTCAAGTCAAGTGAAGAAGACAAAAGAACCCAATGGGCCATTCAAATATTAAAAAAAAAAAAAGTAACCGGAATATTCTTTTATTTGATCGTCCAAGCATACCGAGGCGGAAGGTTCAGTTTTCATCTTTTACTTCCCATGTAAGCAAAAGTTGCTAAATTTTCATCCCTGGTACACCATGTTACAAATTTTATTTTTACATATAATGATATTGGATTTTTATATTTTTATGAGCATTTTAATTTAGTATTAAAAGTTATATAATAGAAACTTTTAGTATTTTTCTAAATTTAATTCAAGTAACACATCTATCACACAATATTAGGATTGCATATTTAGCGTTAGATGTGTCAAAAGAAATTAACACTGTCTCACTCATTTTTCAAATGACTTATCAAAAAATCCAACACTAAGAGGTGAGTTGTGCTTTATAGCCACCTCATTACCAATGGAGAAACACACCTCTTTCTAGGCTCTTTCTGGAAAAGGGCCACCTTGTCGTTATTTCGGAGAAAATGAGTTTTAAGTGAGATACGAGTATTAAGAAATAAGTTATGAAAGTGATAATTAAAAATATTTCAAATTTTAATAATTATTTAAATCTTTCATTTTAAACAACTAATAAAAAAGAACATTGTCTTTTGCACACAAAAAAAAAAAAAAATCATTGTGTGCATTTACTATATAAGATATACAAGCTTCTGAGAATGTTTTTCTATTAATATATATAGAAGATGTAATGGATATACCACAAAATAAGCTAACTCAGTACATATATTGATCAAGCTTTTGAAGGAAACTCAAACACTATATATACAAGCTTTTGAACGGAACTGAAATGATTTTAAGGAAACATTTTTTTTGTAGAGGCAATGAAAGCATCGACGATGCGGAACCATGCTCGACGCCAAGGACAATCAAAGCACATAAGTGCAAAAATGCTTATCAACGCTGTCACATAAGTTGAAGCAGTACTATAATAGAAGACCATCATGTCAATAGCAGCTTCATCATCTTCTTCTTCTCTTCCAATCAGTGTTTCCTCTGAGCTCTTATTAGCCTCACAACTTCTATTGGTTGGTGGTCCACAAAGAAGATGATTGCCTATGTAGCTGTTCTCGTCAAAGGTGTTAAATTGCCTTCCTAAGGGAATGATTCCTGATAAGTTGTTGTAAGACACGTTGAACACAGCAAGAGAAGTAAGGCTAGTGAGTTGGTGGGGAATACTTCCCTGCAACACGTTATGAGAAAGATCAAGGCTCTCAACATCCTTTAGGTTGGAGAAGGTGGACGGGATAGAACTCGACAATAAATTGTGAGATAGATTCAACACTCGTAGTTTCAAGAGATCTCCAATCTCTGTTGGGATAACACCACTTACTTCATTGTTTGACAGATCCAACCCATACATAAGACGAAGTATTCCTTCCCTGAACTCAGATCTTCCACTATAAGAATCATACCTTTGCTTGGCTGCAAATTTGATTTCAACTTCTTGATAGGTTGAGCGGTCTACTTCGATCTTATCTACCAAAAAAGTGGATTTGTATAATTCCAACTCAAGACTCACTTGATTAAAAGATGGCGGGATGTTGAGAGCCATTGTGTCCTCTTGTAAACGACCAAAAGACAAATTATAGAGGCATGAAGGTATGAAGCCATTGAGCTTGTTGTCTGAGAGATCTAAAAGTCTGATGTTTCTCAAATAACAAAGCTGCCTTGGAATAGATCCTGTTAAACTGTTTCCCTTCAACAAAAGAATATTTATGCTTTGGGTATCGACAAACTCCGGGATACTCCCAGAGAGTTTATTGTTCCGCAGATCAAGTATCTGAACACTTTGCAACAACGTATTCGGAAGTGACCCTGAGAAGTTGTTGTTATGTAGGAACATATATATCCCCCACACACCATCAACACGTGACGGTAAGGCTCCCGAAAGATTGTTTCCAGAAAGGTCCAGAAACGAGAGAAAGGGCATTCCCAACAAAGAAGGTGGTATCGTACCTTCTAAGACATTGTTGGATATCAATAAGAAATCCAAATAATGAAATTCAAACAACCATCTTGGAATAGCACCGCCGAGACCATTGTTGGACATGTCAAGGATTCGTAAAAAAGTAGAGTTACGCAAACCGCCTCCAATCTTCCCCGTAAATAAATTGTTATCCATTCTCAACACGTCAAGCGAAGGGAAGTTTGCTTGTCTCGGAAGAAAAGGGCCGCTAAATTTGTTGTGAGAGAGCTTCAGGAATATTAGTGAAACACAACCTGTGACAAAGCTTCTTGGTAGCTTCCCGTAAAAGTTATTATAAGACAGGTCCAAGAATGAAATATTCTTCATCTCACCAATAGACGTTGGAAAATGCCCATGGAACCCATTATTGGAGCCATTTAAACGTTCCAGATTCGGTAGTGCATGGTCCATACTATCAGGGAACTTCCCAATATTATTAGCTGAGAAATCCAAGACCAGCAAATTATGCACTATTGTATGCATTTGGAAAATACTGAATGAATTATTTTGCAACTGTAAGACTTCAAGATCTGGATTATTCTCAAACAGCCAGCTAGGAATGTTTCCAGATAACTTGTTGCTGGATAGATCAACTAGACGCAATTTTTTCTGGTACGCAAGAAAGGAAGGGATTTTCTCCAAGCTGCAAGATCGTAGCACAACAACACTTAGTTGAAAATTTGGCCTCCAAGTACCCTCTGTCTTGACTTGTACTGTATGAGATCTTGATGATAGTTTGAACACCTTGAGCTTTGTTAGGTTGGTGAGTGGATTGAGCGAGAAAGAGCCAGCGAAGTTGTTATCTGACAATGAGAGATATTCGAGGGATCCAAGGCTACTGAAACTAGAAGGTAGATTTCCACTAAACTGGTTGGATGAGAGGTCAAGAACCTTTAGCTTGTACAAGCTACCTAAACAGAGAGGAATATGGCCTACAAAATGATTTCCTCTGAGATCGAGCTCTCGCAGATTCTTCATTTTACAAAATACTGCAAAAAAATATAATTTTGAAAACAAAAAGATAACGTGAATAATAAGAGTAGTTAATTATATTCCTCTCGAGAAGTCAGTAGACACTTCTCATACATAATCTTGAAGGTGAAGCAAACATAGGGGTACCTTCTATTGGGAGAGGTCCGTCTAAATGATTCTGAGCAAGACTCAAAACTTCCAAGTTAATCATATTCTTTAGTTCTGAAATAATCAAAGGCCAAAAATATTGTATGTCCCAAAATAATCATTAACTATATTTAAATAAGCTATATTCATCTCCCTTCATATTTATAAATATATAAAAACGTTAAAAAGAAGAAGCAAGCTTGCCTTGCAATTCCATTGAGCTAGAAAATTTATTCGAACTCAGATCTAGAGCTCTCAGCTTTTTCAGATGAGTTAGCTCTGCATAAAAAACAAGAAAAGACATCCGTAAATAATTTAAGTTGATATGATGATGATAAGTGAGATGGCATAAACCAATTATACAATTAAGTAGTCACAATTGTTGTAGATGCTACCTTGCATGGAGCCTCTTAATGTGTTTGCTCTCAAATCCAACAGTTCCAAGTTTTTCAAGTTTTTTAGTGCTGAAAGGGGAATCCAATAGAATAATTATAATTAAAACTAAAAATTGACTCTGCTCCATGGGCACCTCCTTAGAAATAGAAAACTCACCTTTACTAGGAAAAGGGCCATCCATTTCGTTATACGGGAGAAAAAGCGTTGTAAGTGATGTAGTGGCATTAAGAAAAGAAAATATGCTGTTGTTGAAATAATTTGTTGAGAGATCCATGATCTGCAAGTTTTTTAATCTACTTAAGCTTCTATAACCTGCAAACGAAAAATCTTGTTAACAGAAAAATAAGATTGCAATATACTAGTTCTTATTTCTCTACATGCAAATGGATTTAAGAGAGTTGAGTTGTATGGAATCTATAGAAGAAAACGGGACTGGCCAGGAGGGGATGTAACTAATGGTAGTACTATAAGTTTTTGATGCATGGGAAAATCTAAGTAAATAGTTTGACTTTCAAGAATCAGAAGAAATACTGATATAGCCTATATAGAATTCTAAATTTTCAATGTAAGGAAAAATATCTCCAAACAGAGACCACAAGGGTAAAACTAAATGCGGGAAAAAGTGTGGTGTACCTTCTACGTCATCAAAGAAGCCATTGAATTCGTTGTATCCATCCGTGGATAAGTTCAGACTTCGAATCTCTTCAAAGGGATGGAGCAAGGAAATATTTAAAGGAGAGCTCTCTTTAAAGTACATATTTCCAACAGAAAGCCCAATAACCCGCCCGCTTGTTCGATTGCATTTAATGCCCTCCCACTGGCAGCAATCACTCTTTGTGCCATTAGTCCAAGTAGGGAGAACATAGTCGAATCCTGATTCTCGAGTCCTTGACATCAAGTAGTTCTTTAGCTCCAACAAAGCTTCCCTTTCTTTCGCAATGCAGCTTTTGCATCCATGTAGCTGCCCCAACAGTAACAACACACATATCAAGTATTGGCCCAAGAAAAGCTTCCCTTCCATTGGAAGTGAGATAAAAAAAAAAAAAAAAAGCAAATGAAAAAAAATCCAATTGAAGCAATTTGGAAGTGTGATCGTTCACTATTATACCTCCCCGGTCATAAAATTTCAACCAGAAATGATTGTTGAATTTATTAATAATAATTATAAAAAAAAAGTCAAAGTCTTTGTTAGAATAAACATTGAAAATTCATGTACATGCATAAGTGAGTGATCACTATCGTTTACTTTGAAATTGTATGATAAGACAAGTGAAGGTCGTCTTTGAAGAAGATAACCATGCTTGGATAATATATGTGTGGCTAATTTGTTATGTGAAGGATACGACTTTTGTATTCCATGTGGCTGCCGCAATAGTCAGATGAATTTTGAACACCTTGTCGCCTTCCCTTTCATTGGGTTGGGCCGGCAAAAGAAAAAAGAATTCAAACTCTCCATTGAAAATGCAGTATGTACGCAGATGAATTCAAAACAAAGGCTGAATAACAAAATATATCTAACCAGCTCATGTGGAAAACATACTCGTTCTTCAGTCGCAATAACAAATGACGAGACTTACAATTTCTTATTAATTAACTTCCACATAAGTTGAATAATGAATACATCACCACTTCTTTTTACAATGTCAATGAAAAAAAAAAAAAAAAAAAATTCAAGAAGTGGTTTCCAGTAAGTTCTACGATTTTCTTCTGTGTGATTTAAGATTTGGAAAATGATTAAAGGAATCTGGAATTGATGGAGCCAATGTGATCGAAGGAGAACATATTACACGATATAAGTTAAAATCAAATTTAGTAAAAGTTTGTAGAAAACAGAGTAGAAAACAGTTTTGTTGAATTGGGGAAGACTTCTCCCCATAATTCACTAAATAAAGTTTTAACCTTTAAATTCCTGATTTTAAAGAGTGTTTAAAGTTCACTTATTAGAGACTGGAGCAAAGAGAAAGCAAATAGAAAATGGTTATACCTTTTCGTTAACTCCTTTCGCTCTTCCATAGTGTAGAGACTTTTATTAATAACCAAGTAATTAAGGTAAAAATACAAAGCACATATGTATGTAGTTATAAAAACAGAATATGGTACGTCACAACTGATGAAATGATTTTAAGAAAACATACTTTTCGCTGAGGCAATGGACGCATCAACTATGAGGAGCCATGCTCGACGCCAAGGACAATCGAAGCACATAAGCGCAAGAACTCCTATCAACGCGGTTACATACGTTGAAGCAGTACTATAATAGAACACCACCATGTCAAAAGCAGCTTCATCGTCTTCATCTTCTCTTCCATTGCCTTCTTCCTCTGAGCTCTTCTTAGCATCACAACTTCTGTCGGTCGGTGGTCCACAAAGAAAAGGATTGCCTAAGTAGCTGCTCTCGTCGAAAGTGTCAAAATGCCTTCCTTGGGGAATGATCCCTGATAAATTGTTGTAAGATACATCCAAGACACCAAGGAAATCAAGGCTGGTAAGTTGTTGAGGAATGCTTCCTTGTAACATGTTATGAGAAAGATCAAGGCTCTCAATATCTTTCAGTTTGGAGAAGCTTGAAGGTATAGAACTCGACAAGAAATTGTGAGATAGGTTCAACGCATGTAGTTCTGAGAGATCTCCAAGTTCTACTGGGATAACACCACTTAATTTGTTGCTTGACAAATCCATCCCATTCAAATAATCAAGTATTCCTTTAGCGAACCCAGAACCGCCAAAATAAGAATCATACCTTTGCTTCATAGCAAATTTGATCTCAATCTCCTGAAAAGTAAAGTAGTATACCTCAAGCTCATCCACCATGAATGTGGATTTGTAAAATTCCAATTGAAGGATCTCTGTGGTTGCAGATAGATAATTGTAACTAGATTCCTCTCTTCTTCCAAAAGATAAATTGTTGAGGCATGAAGGTATGAAGCCTTTGAGCTTGTTATCTGAAAGATCTAAAATTTCAATGTTGCTCAAATCACACATCTGTCTTGGAATAGATCCTGTTAACTTATTCCCACTCAACAAAAGAATTCTTATGCTCTCGGTATTGACAAACTGCGGGATACTTCCAGAGATCTTGTTGTTCCGCAAATCAAGTATTGTGACACGATCATTCAACAATGTGTCCGGAATTACCCCTGTGAAGTTGTTGTTGTGTAGGAACAATTTTGAGCTAGGAGAATATGACGGTAAGGCTCCCGACAATAGGTTTCCAGACATGTCCAGAAACGAAATGTTCATCAAAGAAGGTGGTATTGTGCCTTGTAAGAAATTGTTTGATACCGATAATATATCCAAATAAGATATTGCTGATATCCAACTTGGTATAATACCTATGAGACAATTGTTAGACACGTCAAGAGCTCGCAATGTATTGTTGGAGCTAAGCAAACCAACTCCAATCTTCCCTGTAAAATTGTTGTTGTCCATTCTCAACACCTCCATGGAAGTGAAGTTTGTTCCTTTAGGAAGAAACTGGCCACCGAATTTGTTGTGAGAGAGTTTCAAGTATTCAAGTGAAAAGCAACTCATAAGAAAGCTCCTCGGTAGCTTTCCAGAGAAGTTATTATAAGAAAGGTCTATGAATTTAATCTTCTTCAAATCACCCAAAGACGATGGAAAATGCCCTCGAAACCCATTTTTTGAGCCATTCATATGTATCATATTCGGAAGCGCACGGCTGATATTATCAGGAAATAACCTTATATCATTTGCTGAGAAATCCAAGAGCTTCAAGCCATGCATTACTGTAGGCATCTGTAAGGTAGTGAACGAATTATCCTGCAACTGTAAGACTTTGAGTTTTGCATTATTCACAAACAGCCAAGCAGGAATGTCTCCGGATAATCTGTTACTAGATAGATCAACTAGACGCAAGTTTTTCTGGTACACGAGAAAGGAAGGTATTTTCTCCAAGTTGCAAGATCGGAGTACAACAACACTCAGTTGGAATTTTGGCTTCCAACTACCTTCTGTCTTTACTTGTACCATATCAGATGTTGACGAAAGTTTCAACACCTCTAGCTTTGTAAAATTGGCAAGTGGATTGAGTGAGAACAAGCCTGTAAAGTCGTTTTCTAACAACGATAGATATTCGAGGACCTCAAGGCTACTAAAATTAGATGGTAGATTCCCACTAAAGTGGTTGGATGAGAGGTCAAGAACTTGTAGCTTGTTCAAGCTACCTAAACAAAGAGGAAGCTGGCCTACAAAATGATTTCCACTGAGATAGAGCTCCCGCAAATTCTTCATTTTACAAATCACTGGATTAAAAATATAGAGAATAATAAGAATAGTTGTATTCCTCTAGAGAAGTCAATAGACACTTCTCGTACATAATCTTAAAAAAGGGTAAACAAATGTCACCTTCTATAGGCGTAGGTCCGTCCAAATCATTGTCACCAAGACCCAAGACTTCCAAGTTAGTCAAATTGCTTAGTTCTGAAATTATTAAAGGCCAAAAATTTTACTTACAAAAAATGATCATTGTCTAACTCAATATCATCTCCATTCATTAATTATATATATAACAAAAAAAAAAGTCCAAGAAAATAAATAAGCTTAGCTTGCCTTGCAATCCCGAGCTAGAAAATTTATTCCAACCTAGATCTAGAGCTTTCAACTTTTTCAGATGAGTTAAGTCTGCCCACAAAACAAAGAGATGTAATATGGATAAGATGATCTTTGACATTGCATAAATTAATTTAACAATTATTTACGGAGTTAAATAAGTTAAAATTTATACTCATGGGATCAATGACAATAACGTAAGAGCAATACCAACCACTCTGCTGCACAGCAAAACAGAGTCTGCAACCAAGTCAAGTTCTGTTTTGGACAAGGCTTCAAGTGACATCAAGCCCAACAACCAAACAGCAAAGCCCAATGCTAATGTGAGACCAGCAGTCAACTTGACTTGGTTGCAGACTATGTTTTGTTGTGCAGCAGAGTGGTATTGCTCTTATAACGTACAATAAAAGTAGATCGTTACCTGGAATGGAACCGTTAAAATAGTTTAGACTCAGATCCAACAGTTTCAAGTTTGTCAAGTCCTTTATTTCTGAAAGGATAATCCAACAAAATATAAGGATAGTTTTGAACAAATTTCCTAAAATAAAAACAAAACGATCTCACCAAACACACACCTTGATAAGGAAAAGGGCCTTTCATGATGTTTGAACGGAGAAAAAGAGTTGTAAGTGAGGTAGCGGCATTCAAATATGGAAAGATGCTGTTGTTGAATCTATTTGAAGAGAGATTCAAAATTTCCAGGTTTTTTAGTGTCCTTAAGCTTTGATATCCTGCAATTGAAAAAAAAAAAAGATCCGGTTAACAAAGTATCCAAAAAATTAGAAGGGAAATATTACAAAAAAAATGTTTCCAAATAGACACCAAAGATAACATCATAGGAAAAATGTTTCGAAATAGACACTAAAGGCTAAATAGAAACCATGATATACTGGTATACCTTGAACATCATCAAAGAAGCCATTAAATTGGTTAAAGAACTCGTTCTCGCTGTATTGGTTCCCTGATGATAAGTCCAGACTCCGAACCTCTTCAAATGGATGCAGCAAAGAAAGGTTTAGGAAGGAATACTCTTGAAAGACCATAAAACCCACGGAAAGCCCGATAACCCGAGTGCTTGTACGATTGCATTCAATACCCTCCCACTGGCAGCAATCGCTCTTTGTATCATTAGTCCAACTAGTGAGAACATAATCAGAGTACCCTTCTGCACTCCTCGAGACCAGAAATTTCTTGAGCTCCAATAAAGCACTCCTTTCTTTCTGAATACAACTTTTGCATCCACGTAGCTGCCCCAACAGTAATATCACCCATATTAAGTACTGGCCCCAGAAAAGCTTCCCATCCATTGCAAATAACTTTTTTTTTTTTTAGAAAAAAAAGAAAGAAGAAGAAACAAATGATATGAACTCCAAAGCAATTTAGGAGTGTGATGTATATAATCGCATATTTAGAAAAGTTGAAGTCTCTCTGTTGTTAAAAACACTTAAAGTCATGGGTAATGCGTTAAGTGAGTGATCACTATCATTTACTTTGAATTGTATGATAGGCCAAAGTCAAAGTCTTTGTAGAAAATGCCCACAATCGGATGATGACATATGTGTGTATTAAGGCCACGACATAAGTAAACACAAGCCAAGCAAAGAAGATAAACTTATTCGTGGGTTTATTATGTTCACATCTCATGCTTCTAAGAGAAGTTAAATCAGAAACAGAGAGATCCATAAAGCAGAGGATACTGCTATGCTAGCCAATGCACGCACAATGGATTTGCCTCTTTAAGAAGTTCCTGCAACAATATGTAAAGATATTTGTTATCTGGCTCTTGGAAAAGAAAATGTTACATTTCCCATAAGAAGTGGGACGACGCTAATTCCCCCGTAAATTTTGTTGTTTTATCGTATTTATACACAAAATTTTCGGGTGTACTCATAACTACATGAACTAATTTATAACTTTAATTTACTACATACATGTGGTCAAAACCTACAAATTTTAAAACGCTGTTAAGTACACCGTTAGTGTAGCTGAATGCGGAAAATGGTCATTTTGGACCCGTACAATTTCAAAAGTGTCCATTTCTATCGGTACAAATTCACAGTGACAATTTATATCCGTACCCAAATAAAATTCAAATTTCATATCCAAACGTTATAATTTGTGCCGATTTCATAGTTCACACTAACAAATGTTAGTCAATGCTAACAAATGCTGACTCAAATCATCAACTCAAACAAAAAGAAGTTGGCAATTTTTTCCAGTTCCACAATAGAATTCGATGAAGATGTAGTTTATGAAATTCGTTTCAGTAGATCTGAATAGGCACATAGACACGCCGGTTGTTCTACCTCAACTACGAAACCCTAGAAGATGATATTCTTTGCTTCTCTGCCGATTTTCTTGTAGGATCTCTTCATCTTTAGCAATTAGCACTCTTGAATCTGCCATCAGTAGAAACCCTTTGATCTCTCTCCATTTAACGGCTAAATTTTAAAAACATAAAGCATATCATTTGGGGGAAACTGATGGCCATTGAAAAATAGGAAGAGTGAAAATTGTTATAAAAAAGATTTAGTACAAAATAAAATAAAAATAAAAAAAGGTTTTGTGTGTGTTTTATGCAACGCTCCTTTTTTTTTTTTTGCACAACAATCACAACCTCTATATTGATGTTTGAAACAAGTAAGGAAAAGCATTTTACTCCAGAAAAAGAGAATCTTATAAAAAATAATTCGCGAGCAACATTTCAGATCAGTAAAAAAAGAACTACCTAAGCTTAAGCTCGAGAAAACTCAGTATGTATACAACAACATATTGTCAGAACAGAAAAAGAGTGAACGATAATACTCGGCGGATGCTTCCCCATGACTTGACTTGCTCCCCTTATTTATGCAACGCTCCTTTTAACTACAGAGGTAACAGTTTAGTCCAAAGAACGCCGTTATGGAGAAAAAACGTGCTAGTGTAGAAAATAAAACGTCAGAAACACGTGACAGAAGAATCTTATGTTCTCTCGTCTTATCGTCTACCACCATAAGGAAGGAAGGAAGCAAGTACGTACATAACTTGCTGTGAGTAAACAAGTGTGCACGTGCATTTATTTGTTGCCTTAATCCGTGTTGACGTGACAACTTTCCAGTGGTCCTATCCTCCTCATCCTCTATCGATAAAGCATTATGAGTTAGGAAAGAAAAGTCAATTACATGAATTGATTTCTTACCTTTTAATAAATAAATAAAAAACACAAAACAATTATTATTTCCACGAACTTTCATACATGTTTCCGAATATTTTTAGTGAAATAATAACCAACAACAACTTTATCCAACTATTTGAAGAAAATTTAAAACTGATAAGACGAACCATTCCAAATCTTTCTCCTCTTGCAAAAGTTTTCTATAGAGACAGAGAGAGACCAAGTTTCTGTTGTTGTATTAACCAAAACAAACAAGGTACGGAAGTCATCACTCCAATTAGAAATAGCCACGTAAGCATTAGCCCGCGGAAAACAGACCATATGAATCACACGTGAGGTTCCTCGAACACGGATTTGCTGCGTTTGATGACCGAGTCGCTCTTTTTTTTTGTTTTCTTAATTAATTTGTGTGTTTTCTTGGAGGGTTTCTTTCTTTGCTGTCTTTGATTCTTTTTTAATGTTCTCTACGTTTCCGATGCCTTATTTAGAAGACATATACGCTTTCTATCTACGTATATATATAAAAGTAGGCTAAAAGATATCACCTCCTTCATACATTTTTTTATATCTAAAAGAAACAAAAAAAAAAGGAGAAAACCCCAAAATAAAAGAAGAGGAATAAATTCTGAAACCTATGGCAAAGAAGGTGAGGAAGCTTCACGTAGCGGTGAAGCCGGTGAGGCTTGATGGTTTACCGTCTATTCCCGGTGATCACGAAACGGCGGCAAAGAATCTTTCTACGATGGTGGAGGTGAAATGGAAAGGACCGGTCTCCGGTTTCGGATTAGGCCTCGTCCCTTTTTACCGGTCTAATCGACCGGTTAACCATACGAGCTCCAAGCCGATTGCTTTAGGCGTAAGCCATGTAGAATGGGAGGAAGCGTTCGAACGCGTTTGTTGCATCGTTGGCCCATGGAACATTTCCTTCAATGTCTTCTACGTGAGTTTTTTTTCTTAATTATCTCTTTTTTGGATGATTAGTTTATTAAATTCAATTAGTTGAATTCATCTATATTTTTTTTTGTATTAGGGAGAGACAATGGATGCGAAAAGCAAGAAGTCTTTGGTCGGAAAGGCGTCGTTGGATTTGTCGGCGTTAGCGTCGAAGCTTGAATCGACGGTGGAGAAAAAGCTTCTGGTTCGGTCAAAAGGTTCCGTGCTTTCGAAGGAAGCAACACTTGTGGTAATTAATCTGGTCAATTTAAATTTTAATCACATTTTTTTAATCCCAATTTGAATCATTCTTGTTCTCATTGGATATTAAATTAATTTAGAAAATATCATGGAAAGGTTTTGAAGACTTTTTTTTAATGAAAAAAAAAAGTAAATTAATTATCTAATCCTAATCCTTAATTAATTAAGACACGCGGTTGTTTATTTAATTTAGGTCAACGTGACTTTTTCCGAGGTAAGAACCGAACCAGACGACTTTATACAACTTGGTCAGGTCTCCGTTGACTCAGCAATTCCGACAAAGATGTCAAGTCGTCGCGGCGGTGTAAGAGATTATGATTCGTCTTCATCTCCAGCCACCGCGCCTAGTTCAGGTGGACGTAGTCCAATTGTGGAAATCGGGTCATCTTCAAGCCCGGATGAGAACCAGTCTGAACCGGGTCAAAAAGCCGTGTTTAATTGGTGGAAGAGAAGACGGTTAAGCTTTTCTGTGACATGGAGAAGAGAACCGGTAAGTATTTTGGTTTTCAGAATTTTCAAAACCCGGTTCGATAATGGTCCCTAACTGTGCCGGTTTGTTTTTGCAGAGAGAGGATGAAGTTACAAAGATATCAACGGCGGAACAAGAAAAGCCGGCGGCGACGGCAGAGACTGATTCATCAATCGAGGCAAACAGATGGGTGGTGAAGGATATAGTGAGCCGCGATGGCAAATCGAAGCTTAAATCGGAAGTTTACACAGCGTCGATTGATCAGAGAAGCGAACAAGCCGCCGGAGAAGCAGCTTGTGCGGCGGTTGCGGTGGTGGTTGCTCATTGGTTCCACGCGAATCCTAAACTTATCAACCCTTCAGGAACAGAGTTCGATTCGTTGATCAGGCAAGGCTCTTCTTTATGGCAATCTCTTTGCGACAAAGAATCGTATCTAAGATTGTTTCCAAACAAGCATTTCGATCTAGAGACTATCGTTTCCGCGAATTTACGACCGGTTAGGGTTTGTACTGATAAATCATTTACCGGGTTATTTAGCCGGGAGAGATTTGCTTCGTTGGATGGTCTGATGTCGTTTGATCAGATTTGGGATGAGGTGGAGAAAGAGGTTGCGTTAGCCTCAAGTAATGGTGAAACTAGGGTTTATATTGTGAGCTGGAACGATCATTTCTTCGTGGTGAAGGCAAATTTAGATGGTTATTGCGTAATCGATTCGTTAGGGGAGAGATTGTTCGAAGGTTGCAAGCAAGCTTACATTCTAAAGTTTGATGATTCGAGTTTGATGTATGAGAAAGACATGTCGTCAGAGAAGTTGGTTTGTGAGGGTAAAAAGTGTTGTAGAGAATATATAAAGAGGTTTCTTGCGGCTATCCCGGTGGCGGAATTGGCGGCGAAAGAGGAGAAAGGGAATGTAGTGGATTTGTCTCTTCTTCATGAGAAACTTCAGATTGATTTGCATCATATTATGTTGACTAGTGCTGATTAGAGTTTTGTTTTCTGACTATTGATTGGTGACTCCTTCGTGTAGAGTTGTTAAGATTGTGAGATAGAGTGAGAGTTTATTTGTGCATATGGTTCGCTAAAATAGTTACCTTGAGACAATGTGTTGGAAAAAGTCAAGGAAAAAGGTTTTTATTTGTCCTGGCTTTGGTACGTTGTTTAAGAAAGTGACAAATGGGTCTTTCACCAAATGACTACATATACGTATAGTACACTAATCCGGGCGTTCTTAGAGATGGTGATTGCAGCTGCATCAGCTAAATTCACCAAAGAAATGAGGAGTTCTGGTTTCTTCGAAAATGCTTACACATTTGTTGGTTACTAATATGTTATATGATGGAGAATTGGACAAAAGATTTTTAGATATCATTTCTTTAACAGATTGACCTGGGAGGTAAATCAACTTTTTTGCTGTTATATATTCTAAACATAGCTTCGTATTTGTTATTACGTCTAAACTTCGTAGGAGGTAATTTGTCGTTTCTTGTAGACAAGAGTTGATCCAAACATTTGTCGAGACAAGATCAATGCTCAATGTCGAAACAGGTATCAAAAAGATTTTAGATTTCAAAGACGTATTTGGGTCAGTTTTAATATTAGCAAAGCCACCCGTATTTCCATTTTTTTAATCTTTGGCAAGTAAATGATATTCGAAAAGAGTAGATTTCTTGAAGTTCATACAAACATAGTGAGTAGTGTTAATTGAAACTATATACATGGGCTGAAATGGCTTTAAAAGCCAAGGAGCTCTGGCCATTTGAAACCACTAGCCCAACTCACCGTTGACGGCCTTACCCGCTCCACAACGTGCATGGTACACATATAGTGTCATGCTTTATTCATCTCTGTTTGACGTTTGATATGACCCACTAAGCTACGCGTAAGAACTTACCATATATAATGCTTCATACTGTGGAGTTTTTTCCACTCCAAGAGTGGATATAGAGTAGCCGAAAATCTGGTCCATAAATTTAGCAAAAAAATGCCCTGTCCCATATCCCGTTAAAGCCGTATATTTTCTTGATTTTGTAAAATATCATCCGAACGTAACCTCGTTTGTATATTCTGCAAATTGAAAAGCTTCGAATGATCAACATAACTTCCAGTAACAATGATTTTTTAAGTAAATTTATGTTCCACAATCAAGTTGATGGATCACTTTATTGATTGACCGTCAAATTAGGGTAAAAATTGTGTCCCTTGCAAGTTATTGGTCTCGGGCAAATACAAAATTATCCAAAGATCATTCAAATATGAAGGATCAAGAAACAAGTCTATAATTTGTTATAATTTTAGTCAGAGGTCTAGTCGTGATGATACTTCTCTATCCATAAAAGAGAGCATATATAAGACATAATCTGATCCATTCGATTCGTTTTCCGATAGTAACGTCCCTTGAAAACTTTGACAAAAAGAGATTCATGAAACACGAAAGTTGTTCACTAATAAAGCCAACTGTATCCTAAACCCAACACCCCCTTCCCGTATACTTTAATTTGCATATTCTCCAATCCATCTATGTAGCTATTGAAGAACTTATTGTCGACAATTCGAGCAGTACCTCGCTAATTAATATATAGTGGTTATTGATTTTGGGAGTTTGTAACAAGTCATGACATATGTTGGCATAGCCACAACAACTGATTGCAAAAATATTCATTCTTCTCTCCATCCAAACTGCTCCAAAAATTTGAATAAAATTTTCATTTATAACCAAATTATATCGATTGTTTAGCAATATTAGTTTGTTGGCTCTTTCAATATCATTTTTTAGTATATTCATAATAGTCTTACGGTTTTTTTCCCCCAAAAAAAATGATATTAATGATAATGATAAATTTATCCAGAAACGTTTACGTGACCTGGTTACGAAAATGAAACAACACCCTTACCTGAGTTGGTCATGAAGAGACTCCAGCTTAGCTTTTGCTTTTTAATATTCTCCACAGGCAAATTATATAAAGGAATCGTCATTTTTCTTACATATTCATTTTAGTGGACGGTGGTCCATCTTAGCTGTCAATATATCTATAACTCATTGGGTCACCTAACTCTTTTCTTTTAACAGAGACTTCCACATACTTCTCGTGCTTTCATTTTCCAATCTCAACTATAACAAGATGTTACTTAATAGGAACCCTACTAAATAATGGTAAACATCACTTGGAATATTATAAGATAAAGTAAGAAAGCGACAGATCTGTTTCACCTAATAATTTACAAATGAGCCAATGGCTTCAAACTTCAAAGAGTGGCTTATGTTTCACTTCACCTGTCTATTTTGGACAACACAACCCAAATATAATGTCCTTTGGAGACTTTCCAAGTCAAAACTACCCGACAAAAGTGTTCTCAAGTAACTTTAAAACAGTGGAACACAATGAAAGATATCAAAATATTGTTATACATAAGGGAATCAAGATTCTCAAGAAAGTGTACATAAACTACAAATCAAACTCGAGTAGAGAGACGAGGAAGAAGATTGAATCGTTTTAACGACAATCCAGGAATATAATTATAAAAAAAAAAAACACGAGATCAAAGGTGAAAGACGAGTCATCTACACATATATGAGTGGGTGCAAAAAAAAAAACAGAAAGAATGAATCAGTAAGGATTGTTGTAATAATACCCCGTCGGAGGCGGTCCCATCCCGTTGACAGGTGGCATTCCGTAAGCTGGAACTGGACCGTT
Source organism: Camelina sativa (assembly GCF_000633955.1). Taxonomy (NCBI): domain Eukaryota; kingdom Viridiplantae; phylum Streptophyta; class Magnoliopsida; order Brassicales; family Brassicaceae; genus Camelina; species Camelina sativa. The sequence goes on along the minus strand of NC_025700.1, from coordinate 24,221,631 downwards.
GTTCATCTTCGCCAAACTGGCTTGACCTCTCATGCCTTCACGCTGATATTGCTGCCATAGCTGCTGTTCTTGATTCAGAAGGTATTGCTTCTTCTCCATCTCGGCCATTTGGACATAAGAAGGTGGAGGAATGGTTAGCGAAGCTGCGAACGGGTCTTGGTTCACTTTCTCGACTGTACCATCTGGTGCAGGTAAGGCCAATACTTGAGTATTGGTTTTGCCCGGTAATGGTAAAGCTACGCTGCTCGCGCTTCCACCTGTCAATTGCGAGGTGCTCACATGTTGTCTGACCATTCCTTGATCGTACATACCGTTGAGCAACAAGTTATCGAACCCACCGCCCAAAGCCGCTGTCTGTTTTTCTAAATTACTAGCCGTTTCAACCAATGCCAATTCCCAATCAGCTTTACCAGGTTCAGCAGCAGGATTCTGCCAAGCTGAGGTCACTCCATTCGAGGAGAAAGCTTCCCATTTTCCGTTATTACCAGGTGGACCAGCAAAGAGAGCAAGCGCAAACTTGTTCCCTTGGTCATCAGCAGTGACTTCATCCTCCCTCAAGTTAACTAAATCCTCAAACTGCGGTTTTTGAGGCAGAGGCTCTGGTTCAGGAGGGGGTGGAGGAGTGTAATTCTCAGGAGGAGGAAGAGCTTTGATCTCATTCATATCAGGTTCAGGCTCCTCTTCTTGAACAGGTGGAGGAGGAGCTTCAATCTCTTTCCGCTCAGGACTCATCCCTCTCTTCGCTCTATCTCTCACAAACTCTTCCAACGTCTCCAACAACTTACCAGTAATCCTCTGAACTTCAGGATACTCAGACGACCTCGCCACACCAGTTTCTTTACACCAGTTATAAAACGCAATGACCTCATCAATCTGTTTCGCCGCGCTAGCATACGCATCGAAAGCCTTGACGCAATCTGTATACTCCATATCGAAAAACTTATCCAACAAAACAGCCAAAACCTCGCAGATATCAGCATACAGCTTAAAACTCTCCCTCACAACAGGATACAACGCGATCAATATCATCCTACTGTTCTTAGCTAAACCAGTTGGTCTCAATGACAAAAACCGATCAAGCAACCTTTGCAAATGACCCATCTTTCCAAAAATCCTTTCGGGTGTCATCTCCCTTAAAGGCGTAACAGATTTCTTCTCATCTCTTCCTCCTCCTCCTCCTCCTCCTCCTCCCATCTCAGTCATATCTCCGTAAGACCGAGATCTCTTAGGTACGCCACCATAACCATTATTATCTCCTCTGAAATCACCACCACCACCGTTCTCATAATCATAAGATCGCGGCGGTGGTGATCTGAAATCATCTCTTCCTCTCCCGTACCTATCATCACCATTATTACTATGATGACTACTGTTGCCACCACTATTCACCGACACACCACTCTTCCTCTCAAACAAAGCTAACTCAAGCCTCTGATCCAAATAGCCAGCATAAGTCCTAACGAAAGCAGAATGATCCCAAGAACTCGAATGCGCTTCGTCGCGAAAATCAGACATGTTTAACATCCTCGTACCTCGTCTTGTCGAGTAAAGAATCTCCTCTTGGAAAATCGGATCTCCTTCGTTTAGAAGTCGGTGCACGAGCATAAGAGCCTTGAGAGCGACGACCCAATCGCGAGTCTTGCTCAACCGCCGCGAGACGGAGGTAACGCAGGCGAGGATGTAGCCGCGAGAGAGAGAAGTCAGGTTTAAGATCTCGCGGATGTATTTCTCGCTGGCGGGATCGTCGTCGTGGCTTGTAGCTTTGACGATGGCTACTTCAAGATCTGGAGCCATGTTGCTTGCTACTTTAGCTATTCCTATGCTTGTTTGGTCCTTAACCGCACCGATCGCTTTTCGAATACTCGGCGCCATATCTCCGAATCACGATTTCGAAATCTCTGAGAAAAAAAAAAAGTTAACACAAACAATTCAAGATTCGTGCGTTTTGATTGATAACGGGAAACACACAATTTGAAAAAATTCGAAATGGTGTTTGATTTTTTTGTTTTGTCTTGAGCTATATTTAGAAAATACCGTTTGGGATTGAGAGAGGTGTTCCTTGGCTAGATCTACGGAGGAAGATTTCGTCGGAAGAACAAAACGGTGTCGGAGTTGTTAGAGATCTTTTTAGATCTGTGGAAACGCCAAATTTGGCGGTGTGAGATTCGGGGAAGGAGTAAAGGAGGAGGCTGGGAGAAAGAGAGAGAGAGAGAGATTTAAGAGGAGAGTTGGAGTCTGTGATGACGTGGCGATTTTTAAGTCGTTGATCTTGGAGGAAGGAGATGCGAAGTTTTNATGCGCTTCGTCGCGAAAATCAGACATGTTTAACATCCTCGTACCTCGTCTTGTCGAGTAAAGAATCTCTTCTTGGAAAATCGGATCTCCTTCGTTTAGAAGTCGGTGAACGAGCATAAGAGCCTTGAGAGCAACGACCCAATCGCGAGTCTTGCTCAACCGCCGGGAGACGGAGGTAACGCAGGCGAGGATGTAGCCGCGGGAGAGAGAAGTCAGGTTTAAGATCTCGCGTATGTACTTCTCGCTGGCGGGATCGTCGTCGTGGCTTGTAGCTTTGACGATGGCTACTTCAAGATCTGGAGCCATGTTGCTTGCTACTTTAGCTATTCCTATGCTTGTTTGGTCCTTAACCGCACCGATCGCTTTTCGAATACTCGGCGCCATATCTCCGAATCACGATTTCGAAATCTCTGAGAAAAAAAAAAAGTTAACACAAACAATTCAAGATTCGTGCGTTTTGATTGATAACGGGAAACACACAATTTGAAAAAATTCGAAATGGTGTTTGATTTTTTTGTTTTGTCTTGAGCTATATTTAGAAAATACCGTTTGGGATTGAGAGAGGTGTTCCTTGGCTAGATCTACGGAGGAAGATTTCGTCGGAAGAACAAAACGGTGTCGGAGTTGTTAGAGATCTTTTTAGATCTGTGGAAACGCCAAATTTGGCGGTGTGAGATTCGGGGAAGGAGTAAAGGAGGAGGCTGGGAGAAAGAGAGAGAGAGAGAGATTTAAGAGGAGAGTTGGAGTCTGTGATGACGTGGCGATTTTTAAGTCGTTGATCTTGGAGGAAGGAGATGCGAAGTTTTTTTTTTTTTTTTTTTTTTTTACAGGAACTGTCGGGAGCTGGGTGCTTGTAGTTGTCGGGAGGTTAAAGATTTGTGTAATTTATTTGCTTAATTACAGATTCATTCTGGCTTATGATTAAAATTTAACAGAAAATAAATATTTGTTTCGTTCAAAAGGAGAAAATATTACTTCTTTTTTAAAGTGTGGAAAGAATTGAAGTTCGAAAGCGTTGAAAATATTATTTTTAAGAAAAATATATGGTGGCACTAGAATGGGTATGAGCTGGAGCCACGGCCTTTTTGTATATGATTTATTTATGTCACATGTTTATACATCTTTGTGGACTAATAAAAAAGTGAGATGTATGTAAAAAATCAACTAAACAAACAAACCCTAAAAAGTAAAAATAGTTAGATAACCCCTTCACTTACCGAAAACAAAAAAAAAAAAAGGAAGTAAAATAATCCCTCTGTGACATTCGCTATCCCCCCAACCCAAAGTCTCTCACCATTTGCTCACTCGCCAAAGATTTGTCACCATCCGGAATTTGTTTACACTTCAAAGGTGTGTTACCCGTCCGAAAACACTCAAAGGAAGTTCCGTTCCGCCTACTCTTTTGAAATCTTTCATCCTCCAACGGCTCTTCTAGAGTTTCTACTATCTCTACAGGACGAGCAACCATCCATACGAGGTCAATTCTCAGATTCATTACAGGTTTTGGATCCATATGTTGCGTTGTGGTTGGTGGTAAACTAAATAGCTGAAAATTATCCCAACACCAGGAACAAAATAATCATCTTCAGTCATATAAAATGAAAAAAGGAACACTATGCAAAATGGCAGATATCCAATCTTATTGGAGAACAAAAAGAGAATGCATTAACTTTACCAAAGTCATAAAGACTACAAGAAAAAGGTGCAGAGTAAGTTGTTAGCTTCTTAACATTTGCTTTACGAATAATAATACACAAAAAGACATATAATTACGAATTACGTACATAGACAAAAAAGGGCAGTAAGAACTAAGCACAATTGCATACAAAAAGAGCAGTAAGCTCAGTTACATCCAAAAAGATCAGTAAACTCAGAGATAAATACAGAAAACTAAGACAACTTTTGTGGTCAGTAACTATGATCTGAGTCATCAGGATAATCTCCATCGTCTTCAGGTGGAGCTGTTTCACCCCATCCTCTACTCCACAACGGCTGAAGAACGATGACCTTACCATTACTGAGCCCAGCAGAGATCTGACTTAGATGTGAAGGATGAGCAGCAATGACAGTCGGATAAACTTCGGGCCTGTGCCACCAGCAAATATGGTAGCCAATTTAATTACATAATTATTTGATCAAACAGAAGTGTGGGCAGGGAAACTGTACCTGATGTTGCTGGGGCTGGGTTGAGCAACAGAAGTCAGATTAATTCGACATATCGTCACGAAGGTCTTGGAGTCCAGAATTTTTATGAAACCATTCCCAAAGCCAACATAGATAGTCTCACCATCGGAAGAATATGTAGCAGAAGTTATTGAAGTATCAGATTCATCAGGTATCCACTGCGTAGCATTTTTTATTTAGTGTCGATACGATAACTAGAAGCAAAGGAATTTAATCAGAGAAGAGTGTCATCAAAGTCTTTGCCTTTTACCTGCACACGGCAATCAAGACTTCGAGCATCGTGTACACCTATCCACCCCTCATGGACCACGAGTATCTCAATTTGATATGGGTCAAACTGGATGTGAGTTACTAAAGAGATTGACACAAGGTTAGACCGGGTGCAACAATTATGCGTAGAGTTCTTACTCGTCAGCTTGACCCAGCTCTTTTTGCTCAAAAGACAGAGCTGGAAAAAACAAAAACAATTTAAAAGTTCTGAAAGCAACAATTTTGGTTATCTACAGATGCATGTACAAACCTTTCCGTCAGAGTCAGATGAGACAAGGACATTAAAACAGCGAGAAAATGCTAGGCAGGTTATTTTCTGATCGTGGCCCTCCAGCTTTTCTTTGACCTAATACATTTACAGCTTTTGTAATATCTTTTAGCAGTAGACAAAGTCAGGCAAATGGTTTCAGGCGATTACCACGAAAACGAAAACTTTACCTTTCTCGAAGATAAACAGTGGATAAAGATAGAACCATCATCTAGCCCAACGGCAAGCAAATCACCAGGAATAATTCTAATGACCAATTAAAATTTATAAAATCCAGTGATATAATATCATAACTAAGACCAATTACGAAACAATTTTGTAATTTTATTTCTCTATTAATTACAGACACATATATTACTTAAAAAACTAATAATATTCAAATTAATAGAATTCTCCTTGATAAAATACCTTCTCGTATCTACTATATAAAATACTTGCGCTTTAAAATACGACACGTCAGCTTTTTTCTCCAGAATGCTTCTCTTTTAATATATAGGAGATATGAATTACGAAGAATGGAATTTTTTCAGGTCAAAAAAATTTAAATGTTGCAATCATATATATTAGACGGGTTTGATCGCTTGACAATTATACTTTTTTAAAAAATTATGCAAAAATAACTCCGCACGTATGTGCGGGTCCGAACCTAGTACACAAGTACAGAGGATACTAATACATACTTGTACTTTTTTATGTAGAATCTTATATATGTGTGGTTTCTTATATATTTGTATCCTATATGTATTTTTATTGACATATCCATGCCGTCCCCATATCCATAAATTTTAAGTTTGCCATTTTCGGTCTCCGTTCCTCTCCCCGTTTCCCGACCCCATACCCGTTTCAGTGCTACTTAGGTACCAAGCCACATGTGGACGGGAGTTCGGATTTGTTTATTGTTAGGAATTGCAACGCGTGGGACTGCTTATCACTAGTAGTTGTAATTAATGCTTCTGATCTTTGTCTACGAAACCTCCAACACCAACCTGAGGTTATCGCTTCTGCAACTAACAGATTTTGTGGTATCCCCAAATCCCGAGGACTTCCTAAAACAAACAATAAGCCCCCTAGTTCTTGTAATGAGTGAGTGGTTAAGCTTGAAGAAGCACAAGATCTATGTTAGAAAGAGCAATCTCGATGAGAGAAGTCATTGAATATTTCGTTAATTAGTTTGTATGTTCTCTCTATTTCGAATTTGCCAGGGTTAAAAGAAAAAAAAAAAAAAAAAGAGAAGTTAGCATCATTTAAAAATATATTAAATGTTCTCACACCCAGTGGGATTCGAACCCACAATCGCTTGATTAGAAGTCAAGCGCCTTATCCATTAGGCCATGGGTGCTTGTTTGTTTCTAATCTGACAAACTTTATTATTATAAAAACGATCCTTAGTAGTAACACTAATGAATAAGTCCTAACCCCTCTCAGGTCCTTGATTGAAGTATATGTATATGAACTTGCCCTGTGTGGCTGTGTTAAACATAAAGCCCCAAACTCAAAATATTTTTCATTTAGGGTTTCTCGATCGTGTCGGAGCCACATCCCATCTCCTCCACCGATGACAAAGAAGATTTGATATATTAGGATTTGAGGAAGACTTAATAATTTCTTCATAACGATTTATCTTTTGATCTTTTATGTCGTCTAGGTAAGTTGATTGGTTTATCCGTACTTTTTATGTTTTTTTTTTTTTTTTTTTTTTTNTATATATATTTAACAATGAATGTGGTACGTATTATGAAATGCAATTTTAGTTATCCAAAGTGTTTCAATGATTTGCCATTAATAAGTTGATTAACGCCATCAATGATTTTTTGTTTATGTTCTTTGGTTTGCTTAGTTAAAATTTAATTGTGGCCTATTTGTAAAAACTGTGACCAAGAAAGTCTCAACGTTTTATGTTGGTCTTATACGCGGTTTAACAAAGCGTTTCTTCGTTGATTCTTGAAATATGCAAAAAGAGTTGGCTAGTGTGTAAATTTTATTCATCTTTGATTAGTATCATATTTGTATGCTAGCTTTGATAATTCAAACAAGCTCTAAGGTTTCACATTTTAGTTAGCGTAATGCTTTTACGGGAATAATTCAGATGGTAAGTTGAATTATTGGTCATCATCATTTGTAACTAAGCATATACATTAAGGGAACTGAGTTGTATTGTCTGTGATTTTAAGGAAGGAGGCATATAAATATATAATATAGTGTCTTGGTTTGATGTTTGTCCAAAAAAAAAAAACTCCATTTAGATCGATGTAGAAATCGGCCAACAAGTGTCGTGGTTCAGGATTTGAACTATTTTTTTTGGTTTAGACTTTACATTTCATATATGCATGGTACCATTCTCTGCGTATGAAAAGGCATTCCGTTGTCTTCACTTGACCTGACTTAATTTATTTCGTGGTATAAATGTATTATGTATAGATGAGTTTAAGCCACACATATATTAATCAGCCGATTATGGGTGTCTTCTACGAAGACCTTGACTTGGCCTATCACACAATTCAAAGTAAACGATAGAGATTAGTCACCTACGCACATGACTTTTAAAAAGATTAGTTGAAACTTTGATTTTTTTTCTTTCTTGAAAATACAGTAACATCTTCTTGAGTTCTTACAAAACGTGGAGGTATTTGTGTTGAACTCACATTCCCAAAATGCTTTGGGGACTATTTCATTTACTTCTTCTTTATAAAAACAACTTATTAGCAATGGAAAGGAAGCTTTTTCTGGGAAAAATACTTGATATGGGTGATATTACTGTTGGGACACCTACATGGATGCAAAAGCTGCATTGAAAAAGAAAGGGAAGTTTTGATGGACCTCAAGAAATTCATGGTCTCAAGGCTTAATGAATCAGACAATAAATTTTTGTCTACTTGGAGTAATAACACAAAGAGCGACGATTGCTGTCGGTGGGAGGGCATTGAATGCAACCCTACAAGTGGCCGGATCGTTGGGCTTTCCGTTAATGAATACATGGATGGCCCTTTTCCTGTCAACGGTATGTTACTCCATTTGTACAGCCTTACTTGTTGATGGTGTAGTTTTGGTTTGGTCTTTTAACTTTTGTAATTTTTCTGTTTCCTCAATCAACTACAGTTTTTTTCATTATCATTCTTATATTCACCTTGACTCCCTTTCAGGACTAGACAACTTGATAGACTTGGAACTGCTAAACCTGAGTGGAAATATATTTATCGGCACAATACCAGGTAGCATCTACGTTGATTGTAATTTACTCTCTACATAAATTTTTGAATTGTTTTATATCATAGCTAGCAAACTACATCTTTACATATTAATTAGAATATCTTGCTTTGCACATGGGCAAAACTGAAAGCAAGCTTATTTTTATTTGGAAATGACCTTTTTCTCTAAAGAAAATCTTTTGGGCTTTTTACTTCATTTCAGAACTAAAGAGTTTGACTAACTTGAAACTCTTGAGTCTTGCTGGGAATAGCTTCAGCGGGCCTATACATGCAGGTGTGTGTCTGGTTATCAATTTGAACAACATAAAAGTTTTACGTGTGACTCACAAATTCTCATTAACTTGTTGTTTCTTTTTTTCGTAATAGTTTGTAAAATGAAGAATTTACGGGAGATCGATCTGCGAGGAAATCATTTTGCAGGTGAGATTCCTCTTTGTTTAGGTAGTTTGAACAAGCTACAGGTTCTTGATCTATCATCCAACCAGTTTAGTGGGAATCTACCATCTAGTTTCAGTAGCCTTGAGTCCCTCGAATATCTATCATTGTTAGATAACAACTTCACTGGCTCATTCGCGCTCTATCCACTTGCAAACCTCACAAAACTCAAGGTTTTAAAACTTTCATCAACATCAGAAATGGTACAAGTCAAGACAGAGGATACTTGGCAGCCAAAGTTTCAATTGACTGTTCTTGTACTACGAGTTTGCAGCTTGGAGAAAGTCCCTTCCTTTCTTATGTACCAGAAGAACCTGCGTTTAGTTGATTTATCTAGCAACAGATTAACCGGAGACATTCCTACCTGGCTGCTAGCAAATAATCCAAAGCTCGAAGTCTTACAGTTGCAGAATAACCTTTTCACTATCTTTCAGATGCCTACAAGAATGCATAATTTGCAGGTTTTGGATTTTTCAGCTAATGATATTAGTGGCCTGCTCCCTGATAATATCAGTAGTGCGCTTCCGAATCTGGTACATATGAATGGCTCGAAAAATGAATTCCAGGGGCATATTCCATCTTCTATGGGTAAAATAAAGAATATTTCATTCTTGGACCTGTCTTATAATAACTTCTCAGGAGAGTTACCTAGAAGCTTTCTCATAGGATGCTTTTCACTAAACATTCTCAAGCTCTCTCACAACAAATTTAGCGGCCCTTTTCTTCCTAGAGGATCAAACTTCCTTAAGTTGTCAACTCTTGACATGTCCAATAATTTTTTCACAGGTGCTATTCCAAGTTGGATATCTAAAATATTAGATTTGAAGTTCTTATTGGTAGCAAACAATTTCTTAGAAGGTGCATTACCACCTTCTTTGCTGGCCATGCCTTCACTTAGATTTCTGGATCTCTCTGGAAACCTACTTTCTGGAGCTTTACCATCTCAGATTGCTGTGGAAGATTTGTTCCTACACGACAACAACTTCACAGGGCCAATTCCGGACACATTGTTGGAAGGTGTCCAGATACTTGATTTGCGGAACAATAAACTCTCTGGGAGTATTAAGCAGTTTCTCAATACCGAGAGCATAAGTATTCTTCTGTTGAGGGGAAACAATTTAACTGGATCTATACCAAGGCAACTGTGTGATTTGAGAGGAATCAAACTCTTAGATCTTTCAGATAACAAGCTCAATGGTTTCATACCTTCATGCCTCTACAATTTATCATTTGGACTGGATCAACATGACATGAGTATAAAGCTCATACCTCCAATTTCTCGTACTCAGAGCTTTCAGTCGGAATATTACAAATCCGCATTGCTGGTAGAAGATTTCACGATTTACTATGTTACCTTCCAGGAAACTGAAATCAAATTTGCAATGAAGCAAAGGTATGATTCCTACACTGGAGAATCTTGGTTCAGCGATTCTTATAGTGGAGCATCTAATCCCAAGAATGGAATACTTGATTATTTGTATGGATTGGATCTGTCAAGCAATGAATTAAGTGGTGTTATCCCAACAGAACTTGGAGACCTCTCCAAACTACGAGTGTTGAATCTCTCTCACAATCTTTTGTCGAGTTTCATACCATCCAGATTCTCTAAACTGAAGGATATTGAGAGCCTTGATCTTTCTTATAACATGTTGCGGGGAAGCATTCCTCAACAGCTTACCAGCCTTACTTCTCTTGCTGTGTTCAACGTGTCTTACAACAATTTATCAGGGATCGTTCCACAAGGAAAGCAGTTCAATACCTTCAACGAGAAAAGCTACATAGGCAATCCTCTTCTTTGTGGACCACCAACTGATAGAAGTTGTGAGACTACAAAGGAAGCAGGTAATGGAGGAGAAGAAAGAGACGGTGAAGCTGCTATTGACAGGCTGGTCTTTTATTTTAGTACTGCTTCAACTTATGTTGTCGCGTTGATATGCATTCTAGTACTTATGTGCTTTGATTGTCCTTGGCGTCGGGCATGGCTCTGCATTGTCGACTCTTCCATCGCGTCAGCGAAAAAGTATGTTTCCTTAAAGTAATTTCAGCTCAGTTGTTTCCATTGTGTGTGTTAGTGTGTATATGTAAGTATAATGTATATGTGCTTTGGAGTTTACCTTACATGGTTATGAATAAGAGTCTCTACACTTTGGAAGAGAGATATGAGTTGAAGTATCAAAATCTTCTTTCTGTCTCGTTAAACCCTTTCGGGCCAAAATAGGTATATGTATAACCATTTCTATTGGCTTTCTCTTTACATCAACCATGCCCAGCCGACACAATCGATGAAGTCGGACTAAGTTTAGTACTTATGGTCAGAAGACCCAATCTAGTTCTTCAAACATCTCTAAGTTGAATGGAAATGTGAGTATCCACGTTTTCTAAAATTAATCAATAAATCAATTTTATGTTATTATAACTAGTATTTATAAATTATATATCCAATCTATATAGTATTTTGAACTACATTACACAAGATCCTTTTCCATTGGAGATACAATTCCGTTTTTTTTTTTTGATTCTTCACCTGCTCCATCTATATTAACATATTCACTCATCTTCCCCTCTTCAATCTCATACTAATTCAAGATATTGCAAATAACATTATAACAAATTCAAGCAAATCTTCTTCTCTTGAATCTAATACTAATATGTGAAATTTTTTCCTTTTAGGGAATGTAGCCAAGAACATTTATAAGTTGCATATGGATAAAGACTAGTAAGAATACCATCATCATTTGGTGATACACTTATGCTTGCCCTCACACATATACCTCATGGCAGAGAAAAGAGCGAGGAAGAAGCAGCAGATGCAAGCGTTCCAACAGGCAAAACAGAAGTCAAAAGCTAGCAAGAACTCCAAGAGATAGAACTGAATGAATATAGAATGATACTTTTAGAAATGCTGAGCCCCATTGGGTAATATATGGAAACTATATCGTCTCAAAACTTTAGTAGACGCTGATCCAGATTGCATACTACAGTAGCTCTACCTGTGGGATGATGAATCAAGGATTTTTCTCCTCTGGACCGAACATGTATTTCGCTTGAGCCCAGTAAACCGTCTAGTGATAATATTGCAATCCCGTTCGGTTTAATTAAGCTAATTTGCTCGATTTGAAACCGGAAAATACTCAAACTACATGAATGAAAATCCGGTTATCTTAGAACCCAAACCGGATTCTACACTTCTCAAAAAACTGAAAATTAATTTTATCTCATATTTAAAAAAATAACAATATCTTAAATATATTTGTTTCATATTTTGTAATCTCATAAGTAATAGTTTTATTACTTGTCCAACATTATCATAAATTAATCAAAAATTCAAAGACATTATTATAAAAAAATTATTTGTTTATATAAAGGTGAATATCTACAATCTTTTTTCTTTTAGGATTAATAATTAACAGTATAATTAATTAAATTATGCTATTATAGTAAGTAATTGTATAATTTTCTTAATTCTTTTTCTTAAATAATTAGTAATTTAAAACTAAAATTAACATTATTTTTCAATATACAGATATGAACTATCTTTTTCTATTTATTAAATTGTTTAAATTTTAATTTCTTATAATTTATAGATATGTTAAAACAAAGTTTGTGTATAAGACATGACAAAATCTTTAATTGTTAAATTGACATGTGTCGCGATCACATCAGTTAGTAACTTTGAAAACCAAGGTTTATATAATAGCATAATATTGAATACGCTATCAAATCATTCACCGATTTGAAAAATTTAAGAAAATTACATTAATTTCTTATTTTGATTATCTTATTTTTCTTACATTATGTTAATTATTAATTTTAACAAATTAAACCTTTTCATACTTTAATCATGTTTATGTTTAAATTTATTTTTACTATATGATTATAATAAATAATAATTATAATTAAATTGCAAATATTTTCCTTATTAATTGCACATATTTTCCTATTGAAATTAGTAATCTAATAGATATCTTTCCTATTAGAATTAGTGATATAATATATTTTTTTTGGTTTTATATACTTTCAAAAATATTAATTGTAATCCTTTAATTTTTTAATTTTTTAATTTTACTATAATTATTAAATAATTTTTTTTCACACATGTCAAAATATTATCGATAAACTTGACACATGTGGCGATTATATGAATTACTAACTTTAAAAACTAAGGTTTATATAATAAAATATTTCATAATTGTCATCAATCATATATAATTGTCATCTAAAATAATGAGATTTGGATTTCTGTATTTTAAACTAAACAAATTTTCCCAAATTTCTAAAAGTTATTAAAATCCAAATCTACAAATTATTTTGAATAACAGTAGATTTTAAAGTAGATTTTTAAATTACTAGTTCAATAATAGTAAATTTTAATATTTTTTTTTTAAATTCATGATTAAATCATATAAAATTTATAAATTTTACACCAAATCGTGAAGCTGAATACACCCCTAGTAGAGAATCATCACAAGTGTCTCGAATGTAACGATTAAATTGATTTACCTGGATAAGAGTAAATTACATACAGTATAATAAAATAGTTGGGAAGCAAAGAAATGTGGACACGTGGATGGTTTCCTTACTCTAGTCATGCAAAATCTGGAAACCAAGTAAGAAAAAGACAGGTGTGCTTCATCACAAGTTAACTTTGATAGTGTATATCCATCTTAACTCTTAAGTTAAATGCACGACTTCCACGTCTTACTTATTAAATTTATAAATCTCTGAGGAGGGACTATACTAGTATATATATAAACACTGATGATGCTCATATCTGAGTCCTAGTACAAACATATTAATCGAGAAAAATAAAAAGATAATCTGTGTGAGTTAGGAGCAAGCAAATGAATAAGCTGCCAGAGGACTGCATCGCCAAGATCCTTTCCTTGACAACGATTGCCGACGTTTGCCGCTCATCGGCGGTCTCCAGGATCTTCAGATCCGCCGCAGAATTCGACAATGTCTGGAATCATTTCTTACCGTCTGATTTCCCCGCTGGTTTTGCGGCACCAGCTGGTCTTCCCACCAGGAAACAACTCTTCTTCTCCCTCGTCCATAACCCTCTTCTTCTCAACGACGCCCATCTGGTAACCTTCTTTTTTCAATCTGATCTGATCTGATCTGATTTCTATCTTGTTTTGTATTACTATACATATCAGACTTTCCAAAATATCTCAAAGTATTTCATTTTGCCACAACCAAGTTTGTCTATTCTAGCTAGTCAACGTTGTATATACATATATATATATATATATATGGTCGAATGGATTTGCTTCATCTTCATCTTCATACTTAATAAGTAGATGATTCTGCAAAAGTTAAAAGCTCTGTTCAGGAAAATCTCCGTATGTAACCTTGTAGTCAAAGATCCATAACTTGTGTAATCAATTTACTGGGCTTTATAATATCTTCAAGATGATCAATGGAATGCCTTTTTTGTTTTCCTCTATGATATCATATTTTGACTGCTTTATATATGTAACCAAAGCAGAGCTTTTCTCTGGAGAGAAAGAGTGGTAAAAAGTGCTACATGATGGCAGCGAGGTCCTTGAGTATTGCTTGGGGGAATGACAAAAGATACTGGCAGTGGATCACTCTACCTAATACCAGGTCTATTTCTTTCCATACAAACTACCTTCCTATCCTTGTCTAGACGTTGACCTCCTCGTCTGCGTCATTCCTTCTTAACAGATTCTTAGAAGTGGCTGATCTGATCTATGTATGGTGGCTTGAGATCACTGGAAAGATTAACATGAGCCTTCTCTCCGATGACACCCTCTACGCCTCTTACCTTGTCTTTAAGTGGGACGATACTCCATACGGTTTTCGCCAGCCTGTAGAGGCATCCCTTGTCACCGAGATTACTGATGATGATGTTCAGCCTTCCCTGGTCAGTCTCCTGCAAAATCCAGACACTGAAGAATCTCATTGCGCTGCTATGAGACGAGATGGTTGGTACGAGGTGGAGTTGGGACACTTCTTCAAAAGGAGAGGGGATATGGGTGAGATAGAGATGAGCCTCAAGGAGACGAACCCTTTTGTAAAGAAAGGCCTTATTCTTTCTGGTATTGAGATTAGGCCTATGCCCCATCCTACTGGCTAATTCAAAAGAAGAATTAAATAGAACTCAGATCTCCGTGATGAAGTATTTTAAAATAAGCTAGATTAAATTTTAAATTTAGAATTATATATTACAAAATTATTTAAAAATATATGCTAAATAATAAAACTAAAACTTATTTCAAAGGAAGAAAATATTAAGTAGGGTTAAAGTTTCATAAATATTAAAAATATATAGCTCTGAGTTTAAAAAACACAATCATCAAAATTAAAAATTATAATAAAAATAATCTATACTAATAACAAGTAGGAGCTATAAGCTCCTAAAGGTGTTCACATAGGATTTTAAACCTCCAATTGTGATTAGATACTTCACTAATTAACATATTTTAAAATCTCCTGAATTTTCTATATTAAGAATTATTTTAAACAATCAATCAGGATTTGACATGTCATTCATTAACATTTTTTAAATTTCCAGAATGTTTTAGAAAAAGGAAAATTTTAAATTTATGAAAATAAAAAAACTATGCACAATATCCCACATCGGCTAGAAAATTTTTAGACAATGGTTCAGAACCAGTATAAATAAGATTAATATGCTTCCAACAACGAATGAGCAGAAAAACTTGATTTATCAGCTGTCCAAGTTTAAAAGTTTATTCGGTTTCATCCGGTTTTTTATTTGATCAAATTAAAACTTTTAAAAGTTTCAAAAAATAAATTATAATATTTAAAAATTTTAAAAGTTTTAATATTATAAATATTGAAACTTTTAAAAGTTCTTAGCTTTTAAATATTATAATTTTAAAAGTTTCAAATATTATAAATATTGAAACTTTTTAAAAGTTTAAATATTATAAATATTGAAGCTTTTAAAAGTTCTTAGCTTTTAAATATTATAATTTTAAAAGTTTCAAATATTATAAATATTGAAACTTTTTAAAAGGTTCAAAATTTATATTTCGAAACTTTTTAAAAGTTTAAAATATTATGAGCTGTAATACATATTTTTATGTATGATTTTATAGACAAGTTGATATTTTTCATTAATTTTTTATTTTTATGAGAAAAGAAAAGATTTTGTTCTTGGAGTTTGATGGATTAACAAGTTTTGTGGTAGTCTAAAAAAGGTTTTTTAGTGGAAGAAAGTGAAGAAGTTGACGAGGATAAAGAAGAAAAAGAGTATAGCGAAAAACAAGACGGTTAAAGTAATGATGACGATTACCACAAAATTTGACAATAAAAATGACAAGAAAGAATATGAAGAATAAGAAAACATTGAATAAAAAACACGAAAACATAGGTGGTAGCAATCAATTAAATATGAAAGCGAGTTAAATTCATGATGATAAAATTGTTTTGTTTTTCTAGTGATCAAAGAAATGGTTTAAGATATGTGAGGTCATCAGTTTAATTCGCCTCGCCTGGATGCCGAGTTAAATTCATGATTTTTTATCAGATTTGATTTTATAACACAAATGATTTTTATATTTCAAAAATTTGTTTATCTGAAATTTAACTTTTCCCTTAATACTAATTTAAATTTTTAATAAGATAATATTTTACTACCGTTATCGATCATATATAGTTTTCATCAAAATATATCAAATATAGCCACGCGTAGCGTGAGTTCAAAACCTAGTATAGTAAAAAGATTCAACTCTAATTAAAAATTATTAAATGAAAGTCATAATGAATCGATGCAACTCTACTTATAATTTTTATGTATTAGAAGTATAAAATTTTGTATAAAAAATTATTGTAAAGAGTAACAATTTTCGTAACAGTTTTTGATAGTTATATTACTTATAAATAAATATTATGACGAAGTGGTCCTAACTCCTAAGTGAGAATATCAAACGAATGTTTATAATAAGTAAATGCAATTTGCTGATAAAATAATTTTAAAAATAAAATAAATTTCAGCTTGAGTGAAAATTTATCAACTAATAATTATAATGAAAATACATAACTTCTAAGAATAAAAGATGAAATAGCCATATCTTTAAAAATACATATTTTACGAAAGTTACGATAAATAAATGCACCTATAAGTTATATAATTAAAGCTGATTAAATTTCTATATTACTATAATCATTTCTAAAATCTTTAGTTAGATTATAGAATAATGTTGGATATTGAATATTGAAATTCATACTATTTAGATTCAGCATGGAACATAAAATTTGTGTCAGCGGACAATGATTCATTGATTTGTTAGTTATCTAAGAAAGGACAAATATATATATATATATATATATATATATATATATATATAGAGAGTTCAAAAGATATAAACATTTAGATAAACATAATTATTGAAACGAAAAGTTGTAAATAAAATATGGTGAAAAGACATAACTCTACAATGAACAGAAACAATCATATGATTTTCTTTTATGGTAAAAGATACAACTCTACGATAAACCGACACAACCGTATGATTTTTTCCAAAAAATATTTCTATAACAAAAAGATACGACAAAAAATCGCAACTGTCAGTTGCATTTTTCAAATTATTATTATTATATAAATTTTTACATTGAACATACTTTTACTAGATAGAAATATGAGCAAAAATATAACTGATATAGGCATATAGCTTGTGGTGATCGTGGGTGTATAAATTTTGTTAAGTGTACACACAGTACACAACTACACACTAATATATGTAATTTTTTTTGGACAAACTAAAAGAAAAGAAAAAAAGTTGAATTAAAATGGTGTTCAAGGAAATTAAAAAATTTAAATCAAATCAGTTAAAAACGTTTTTTTTTTTTGTTGACTGTCATCTTTATTGCGTGACAGGATTTTGGAAAGAAAATTAAAAAAAAAAAACAAACAAATTGTGTGAATTAGTAAAGCCTTAAAATGTAAGTAATTAAAAACCCAATGGGTCACTCACTAAAAAAAAAAAAACGGAATCATGTTTTAGGGATTAGGTCTCTCTCTCTCTCTCTCTTTTCTAAATCCGCCATGAAAAAGCTAAAGCTGAAGCAGCTCGCTTCAGATGATGATGATCGTCTCACCATTTCAAAATGCAACACATGTACACCTTCTTCTTCTTCTTCTTCTTCACTCTCCGATTCGATCCCACCCGATGTCTTTACGGAAATCATCTCGAGACTGCCAGCAAAATCAATCCCCAACTGTCGCCGCGTGTCGAAATCTTGGGCGGCCACACTCCGCAGCTCCGATTTCGACGAGCTGTTCCTGACCAAGTCACCTAACCAGCCTCTGATTCTGTTCGCCTTCATGATTGAAGACCGGTTACCTTTCTTCACTTCACCTCAAGATCACGAGGACTCGTCGTCTCTCGAAGCCACTCGTCACCATACTTATCTACAAATCGATCGTTTCTCTAAGATCACTCCACCTGTTCGTGGATTGCTCTGTATCGAAGATAAGCGAAGGATGCTTGTGATTTGCAATCCAATCACAGGTGAATCTGTTACTCTACCTAAACCGGAATCGAATCTGATGTGGTCTAGAAGCGTTTTGGGATATGAGCCGGTTGAGAAACAATTCAAGGTGTTTTGCACTACTTGGTCACCGCACCATCCGTTGAATACTCTTGGAGAGCATTATGTTCTGACGTTAGGAAATGGTAGTAAAACGGATTGGAGAATGGTCGAATCTTGGAAACCTTATCGTCCTGTGTTTGATGGTGGGATTTGTATCAATGGTGTTTTGTATTATTTTGGTAGCTATCCAGATGATGTTGTGATTGTTTGTTTCGATGTTAGGTTCGAGAAGTTGAGCTTTATCCACAAACCTAAAGGGATGAGACAGATTCAATTTGATTCGAGATTGGTTAACCGCAAGGGTCGATTGGGTGTGATTCAGTGTTCCAACTCCCGGAAAATTAGTGGAAGCACTACTAAAAGTTTTGATTTGTGGGTTCTTGAGGATGACAAGAAACATGTATGGACGAAGCGTATCTACGTCTTGCCTATTCCATGGAGGAAAATGGTCGGAAGCACCAAGCTGCGCGTTCTTGGAATGACTGGTACGTGTGAGATTCTGTTGTCGCCGTATGAATTATGTGACCCTTATTATATTGTCTATTACAATATTGAGATGAACATTGTTAGAAAAGTTGAATTCCGAGGATTTGGATCGTTTCAGACTCGTACGATACCTCATTTATTCGTAGATTATGTGGAGGATGTGAAGTTTATATGAAGTGTGTAAGATTTTACTTACTTTGGCTTGAGACTCTGTAGCACTGGTCGCAAGAGCTAGTTTGGATTAAACTTTCATTGTAGAATTACAGTATATGTTGGGTAATAATAATAAAACGATTTGTTGTTATAACAATTATATACAGTTTTTGTTTTAAATATATGATTTTGATATTCTTAACCTTGAACTTAAATATTTGCAAAACAATACAAATTGAATGAAGATTTTCGCTTGTGCTTCATCTTATGTTTAATTCCACATGTCAATTAGCTTTGATGTCAAAACTTTGCTAAAGCTTTCAAGGGCGAGCTCAAGCTTGCATCCATAGTCAAGACATGTGGGCACAGTTCAGTTAAGCTACTTTACCTCCACATACTGTTTCACACAAGAAAAGCAATGACGGTGAATGCATCTGTGATCTGTCAGTAAAGAGTATGCCCTCAACATCGGTTTCTTCATGAAAAATGACACAATTTTCTCCATGTGATGCCTCCTCCACATTTACGCTACTGCGTAAGCTTTGAGAGTCTATTTCTTATCTTGCAAGTCTATAAGAAAACTTAACATCATTGCGGACAACCAAAACAACTTCACTAGAAGTCAATTTTTCTCTAAGGCATTCGACTTCTTCCACAAAATGGGCAGTCTTTTTATTATGCTTCTCTCAATCAACTCGCAGCAACCAAAACATTAATTAATGTAACATAACAACCAAGATCTTCATGCTAATGTAATATAAAAAAAACACTTACATATTGGTGTGTATTCCTTCTGTTCCATTATATAAGAACTTTTGGCTAAATGCACAAATATTAAAAAACAATAAATATTGTATTATTTAACAAAATTCAACCAGTAGAAAAACATATTGAGAATTTTAATAGTCCAAAATTATTAAATTAATATAAAAATGCATAGAAACTTGAATTTTTTTATAAATTATAACAAAGAAAAAAGTCTAAAAATCTTATATATTGGGATAGAGGAAATACGATGGTCATAACAATAAATCACCACATTCGTAAACCCGAAACCGAGAGATCCATTTAAACCACAAATAAGTCCCATGATCTTTTCTCCTTTGCGGCTAATCGTGGTGTTGCTCAATGGTTTCTTTATCTCACACAAAAACTCACCCTGTCGTCGTTAATCACAACCCCAAATCCAGCATTACATTTTGGTCTTAAAATATGTTAGAACTTATCAAACTCTTTGTATATTTTGGATTCTAACAAAGACTAAAAAATCAAATTCAAGTACGGGTTGATTTTGAATCTTATTTTTCTATTTTAACATAAGTTTAAAAATAAATTGGAAAAATGATAACTTACAAACTAAAGTCTGTATTATTAACAAAACTTATTATATATGTAGAGAATGAAAGTTTGTACGTACTAAAGTCTGTGTTATTAAGAAATTTTATTCACTTTCTTCAAAGGCAAGCCGACTTTCGTCTATGTTCGACCAGTCGGTCTCATAGACATGCTGATTGTTTGAAAATGTGAAATAAGTGCAAAAAAATAAGAAGCAGACGTACCGTCCAATAAATGAACAATCTTGGCTTGTTGTCCTTGTATAACCCTAGCACAGTTAAACTGTTGAATAATCAAAATTATTTATTGTATTAATCACATGTATATGATTTAAATTAACTGATTAGGGAAGGAATTCCACTACAAAACAATACCTATATTATTCCAAACATGCCAGCCAACTTCTATCGTACTGAGATCTTTTGGCTCATTGTTTCCTGCAGATGTTATCCAGACTTGTGAATTACTCAACTCGTCTATTTCTGTTTTCACGACTGGAAGCCACTTTAGATAAACTTCAAATAAGGTGAAATCTGTTTGAATTGCTTCATTTATGGCTTCATGATCTACTTTGTTTCTCTCGTTTTTTTTTAAGTATACATATTAATATCAGTTGTTTTTTTTCTGAAGTAAATCATAGTTTTGGTTATTTTTTACTTCTTATGTTCAAATGGTTGCAGCAGTTGGTACAGAGAAATCTGTTTACAAATATAGACAAACAAATAAAAAAAATCTAATCAAAACATAAGTAAAGTATAAGCAAAAAATAAGCATATATGTACAATTTAGTTTAACTTTGTATAGTATTTTATCCACATTATGAATGAAACTTGTCTCCACAATATAAAACAGATTGAATTAGATCATATTTCAAGGTTCTGGATTTTTTATAAGAAATTAAAATATTCAACATCTAAGTTTGGTCCATCATGAACTATATATAGTATGCATATAATTAAATAGATTGGGAATTTGAGGTGACCAAATATAAGCAAACAAATATGCGTTGTTCTCTCTTGGAATAAACTATAGTTTCGGTTACCCTTTACTCTTTAGTTTATTTTTGTTCTAACCCTCTCTCTGTTATCTTCCGCTTATTCTCTATTGGTTTTTGATTTGTGAACCTACACAACCAAATTAATGTTACAAAGTAAAAAAAACTATATATATTTGTGATATAATTTATCATCTTATTTGATTAGCGATATGAATCATACATTTTCTAGAGAAACTAAACACCCAAATTTAGTCTACAGTATTCTACAACATAAACTAAATTTGTCAATACAAATTGAAGACTTGATCCATCATATAACATAATTTAGATTTCCTCGTATGTCAAGACTACAAATATTTCAGTTGATCTTTTAAAAAAAAATCAACATCTAAATTTTACCCATTACTGAACTAGCTTGTCTACATAAAATCACAAACTTCATTGGTCCACAAAACAAACTAGATTTTTTTAAAAAAATTACTAAACTAAATTTGGTCGACCATATAATTAAACATATTTACTTAACTAAATACTAAATTCTGATGTACAACATAAACTTAAAACTTAAAAATAAAGATAACTAAATTATAAAAATTTGTTTATGAAAATAATAGTAATATCATTAATATTTGTTTCTATAATTCTCTTATATAGAATAGCTATATATAAGAGATAAATTTTTAAAATTGTTAGTTATATGTAACAGCTTTGTAAAAAATAATCATTTAACTTCCCAAAAATTGATTTGATATTTAAAATATTGTTTTTGGTTAACTATTATTGTTTAAGTAAGATTATCTTATTACTTTTACATATCTGAAAATATTTTTTGAAAGGATAATAAACAGGGATATTTCTCAAAAATGTAAACAAAAAGAGGGTATTTTTCCATCGGCTTAGAAAACTATGTTTTTACTTTAACCATTGAGTTTTATTATTCACTAGAGTTTGGTTTCGCCTTATGTGGTGTCTATTTTGGAGGATGATGTCAAAGGAACTGCTTTTCCAAAACTTGTCCGTACTTAGTTTGTGTTTGTCTTTTTGGATTTGAATAATTATAGGAAAAGTTAATCTCCGTGTTTACTACAAAAACAAAGGTATTTTTTTTCAAATTTACACTATTGTTTTTCCCTATTATATCACAAAAATTATGATATCCATTTTCGTTTGATGAAAACATTGAAAATTGAGTTTGATGAAATTTTCTACAGGCTCTAGCTTTTGTTGCGTACAATATTAGAAAATTGAGTATGATGAAAAATAAGAGTCATCATTATAAATAAAAAAGCCCAAAGATGATGTTACTAATAGAATTGTACACCACTACAGTGTCCTAAAAACTCAAAAGATCATAAATGAAAGAAAAGATGCAACGTGTTCCAAAACAAACTCTAATCTCTGTGTTGATCCAAACAGAGATTAAAGAGAATAGTATTTCTCTGAAAACGCCCTCATTAAAGCCTCCTTCATCGCCAGAATCGGTTAAACCCCCATAGTTGTTGTAGTCGTCCCAATTGTCGTCATTAATTTCTATCACCATTGCCTTCTTCAATAAAAAACTGCTCAGGAGAAGGAAATTCAATAATCATCCATCCATCAGAGTCGCGTGGTTGCTGCAATAACCAAATTCATTAGCCAAATAACAACAATGAGGGTTTAAAGGAATCAAAAGGGGAGTTAATTAAGAAAGCGAAACATTACTTTACGATTTCGTTATCAAGAAACTCTTCATAGTTACGCCAACGAACACCATCTTCATCGAAATAGTAATTACCCATACCCTTTTCATAATCATCATCATCATCATGATCATCATCATCATCATCATCATCATTATCATCATCATTATCATCATCATCATCATCATCATCACCATTGCCAATACCTCGGCAACCAGAAGGGCAAGTATTTTGGTCCTTCTTCCATTCAATCCCACATTGGTAACAAAACTCATATCCACATCTACATAATGCATACACAAAGAAAACATTATGAAATAGAAGTATACAAATATAGTAGCTTAACCGAGTAATATATAGATATATACCTGCAATTCATGTGGTTGCAGCCATAAGAAAGTTCAATCAAGTGCCTACACTTGACACATTGACGCCATAAATTTTCGTTTGCCAGAGACTTTAGCTTCAAGTCATCAACTAAAGGGTCAGGGTTAAGTTTCTTGTAATCAGCACAAGATAAATCAGTATGCGATGGTACTTTGCAATCAATGCAGAAGAGTCCACAACATTTGACACATGACTTAACATTGGATTGCTCAGCTTCACTAGAAAGCTCGGTTCTGGACATCAGCATTGAGCAGCTTGGATATGGGCAATAGATTCTCTCTGCAGCCGGAATCGAATCCTCTTTCATCTTTTTTTTCCACATCTCAATCAGCTTAGATGTTAAAACCTTGCTACAGATTTCAAGAGTGAGCTCAGACTTGCATCCATAGTCAAGACATGTGGGCACAATTCCGCTAAGCAGCTTCACTTCCACATGCTTTTTCACACAAGAAAAACAATGACGGTGAAGGCATTTGTTTGTAAAGAACATGCGTTCTTCATTGGTTTCCTCATGACAAATATCACAATTTTCTCCGTGTTTTGCATTGACATCAACGCTCCTGCTCCTGCTGCTTTGAGAAGCTATAGCCTCTCTTGCAAGTCTAAAAGCAAACTTAACATCGTCCAGGGCAATCAACTCAGCGTCACTACATGACATGTTTTCTAGAATGCTTTGAGCTTCTTCCATAAGATGATCAATATTCTTAGGCTCCCCTCTACCAATTAACTGCAACGTAAATCAGATGCATTCTCTTAAACTAATTAAGACATTAATTATATCATCATCTTCGTTACTCTTATGGGATTATACAATAATCAAGACTTTTGTATAAAAGCTTACGTTATATATTTATCATACATATAAACAACACAAACAAAACAATTTGATCACTCACAGAACTAGATATGCATGTTACCATATAGATAATATATATTGTAACATGCCACCTACGCACCTATAGCTATAGACAAAACAATATAGCCTAAGCCTATACACATTCGACACAATTAACTAAACCAAAGCAATAACTAAGAAGAGAAAACACTTACTGATTGGTAAATCCAATAGTCATCGCAATAAGTCACGACGTTTCTAATCCCCAAGTCGAAGGATTCACTTAACCCACGAATCAGTGCCATGACCTCTACAGCTGTGCGGCTAATATCAGAGTCCCTAAGTGATTCCTTAATCTCATACAACAAATTATCCATCTCATCGCAAATCGCAACTCCAAATCCAGCAGCCTTCGTCTCATCACAAACCAAACCCTTGATGTACAATCTGTAGGTGACATTGTCCAAAAAAATTGCCGCCGCAAAAGAACCCTCATCTTTAGGGTTTGGGAAATCTCCGGTTGTCGTGGAATCTAATCGCCGTCTTTTAGAAGAACTCAAGTCTTGATGATCGTGTCTCTCCTCCATGTCTGTTTAGTTTTTTCAAGTTGATTTCTCTCGTGAATTTATGAAAACTTATATATATACATAGAGGAAGAATTAGAAGAGAGAGGGACTACTCCTAAAGCTTGCTTGAGAAGTTGCCAATTAAACTTCTAATTAATTGCTTGATATAATAAAAGCACCGGGGTATTTGTAACCGTTTTGGTTTAGTATCAATTGGTTTTTCAGTAAATTTTAAATTTCCATTAAATATGCATATGCATTTATGATATTTGTAATGTAAACTTAGAAAAAATGAAAAAAAGAAAAAAGGTAAACATATCAAATCATCAGATTCAAAACCTTTGTTTGTACCGGGGATTACACAGTTTAAACAAATAAAGATTTTGTGGAAAAGAGCAAGCAAGTTCTTTTATTAATCGGGGAAAACGTGAGATCGTCACTTAAAACGAGTCGAGATAGAGCTTGTTAGTTCACAAGCGAACTAGCAAGCTTAAAGTGACGAACTGAAAACAAGAATGAATTATACGAAAGACAATAGCAGTTTTCGATGCAAAGTATTGCTCTGTAGGTATTGTCTGCGGGTCAGGATCCTTTCTCCAATAGATGTCTCGAGCTATTTATAAGCGAATGTAGAGTTAGAGCACTCTAGGGTTTTCTGTGTGAAATCCCGAGATTGTCCTCCGAGGTTGGCCCATTTCCTTCTATCTCTGGTGAGTCTTTGTTGGGCCGAGTTGGCATATGGGGCAAAGCCCATATCCAACAATAGTCCCCCCCTTAGTCCGGCGAGCGAGATATTTCTGCGATCGGCGGGCGTACTTTGAATCTTAACATATGCCTTCTCGGCGTTAGGCGTTCCAGACTGCTTCAAGAAGATCTAACTTTGTGCGGTGATGGTTCAAGCGATAGTTTTTGTTGAGCTCGGAGCTCGTTCTGATGTTGTATGCGTTGAGTGTGTTGTTCTGGAGCGCGAAGCTTGTATGAATGTTATGTGTCTTGAGCACGTCTTTGCGGAGCGTGGCGCCTGGCGCGTGGAGCGTTGAGCGTGGATCTCATCTAGATGTTATGCGCCTTGAGCACGTTTTTACAGAGTGTAGTGCTTGATAATGGATCTGCAATGGTTGAGGACGGAGTTGCCGCACATAGTTCGTAACCAAGGATCAAAGAAATTGAGCCAGACCGGCATGCGGAGATTGAGGTCGGCGAGCTTGAGATTGAGGTCGGCGAATGAGTTTGAGGTCTCCGAGATTGAGGTCGGCGAGCGAGAAAGTGAGATTGAGGTCGCCACCGAGAGTGAGATTGAGTTCGGCGCCGAGAGTGAGATTGAGGTCGGCGAGAGTGAGATCGTCATCGTCGAGGTTGAGGTTGAGATCGGCGAGTGAGATTGAGGTAGCCACCGATAGTGAGACTGAGCTCGACGCCGAGAGTGAGATTGAGATCGGCGCCGAGAGTGAGATTGAGCTCGGCTTAAAGGGAGATCATTGTCGTCGAGGTTGAGATCGTCGTCGTCAAGATTGAGATCGCCACCGAGAGTGAGATTGAGGTTTCCACCGAGAGTGAGACTGAGGTCGGCGAGAGTGAGATCATCATTGTCGAACGGGGTCGAGAGGTGAAGAGAGGTCGGTGGACAAGGATTGATGAGTGCTGAGGCTGGTTCTTGCGAGATCGGCAGATTGAGGTCGGCGGGACGCTGCACGATGCCCCGGAGTTCGAAAAATCCTCATTCTAGGTCGGCGCTTGTCGTACCATTGGGGAGAGCTCCAAGGTCAACTCCTAAGATGGGTGTTCATGATGTACGCTCGCATTCCACGTCCAAGCTGGAGGTAGGCACAAAACTGGAGGTCGGCACCAAACTTGAGGTAGGCGCCAAACTGGAGGTCGGCACCGAAATTGAGGTAGGCACCTAGGTAGAGGTTGGCATCAAGCTTGAGGTAGGCACCAAGCTGTAGGTTGGCGCCAAGCTGGAGGTCGGCACCAAGCTGTAGGTAAGTGCCAAGAGACTCGAGTGTGAGAGCATCGAGCATGAGGGCGACAAGCGCGAGAGAGTCGAGCGTGAGAGCGTCGACTGTAAGGGCTGCGAGCATGATAGTGGCAAGCGTGAGAGAGTTAGCGTGAGAGCGTTTGACTGTGAGGGCGTCGAGCATGATAGTGGCAAGCGTGAGTGAGTCGTGCGTGAGAGTGGCAAGCGCGAGTGAGTCGACTATGAGGGCGTCGAGCATGAGGGCGACATGCATTTGAGCGTATGTTTGATATGCAACAAGGCTTTGT
>NC_025700.1:24184028-24193265 GCF_000633955.1 Camelina sativa | reverse complement strand
ATGCTCGGCGGCGACGAGCTTGGCGCGACTGATCTCCGAATTGCGGTTGGTTCTGATTTTGATGAAGGCGACGCTGATCTTATGTGTGGAGGTCTCGGTTTTCGGTCATCAGGCGATAAGGCCCCAAGCGAGAGAGATCGGCGAGGGGGTACGGACGAGGTCGGTATTTCGAACAGAAAGGAAGGTCGTCCTTCGACGAGCTCCCGAGTTCTAACGTATACGCGTGGTAAAACTCTTGCGGGAATCCAGCGTGCTTTTACCGAAGAGTTCGCGGCTTATAAAGACGTTTTTGATGATGTTAGTGTCGGTATTGGAGCGGAGTGTGGAGACTTCGATAGTTTGGCCAACGACTACAATTTTGCTGATATTCTCGAGTTCAGTGAAGATAACGACAGTGGTTTTGGTGGGAGTCCTATGGATGTCGTCCCGGTAGAGGATCCTGGTCCTCGTTCAGCTGTTTTGGGTCTTAGTGCTGCATCGATTGGTGCTAATCTTTCAGCCGGTCCGGCCAATCACGGTCCTTCGGCCGGGACGGCCACCTGCTTCCTGAAACCGGCAGTTTGCTTTGAGGGTGAGCGGTTGTGCGTCAGAGTTGGCGAAATCGACACTATGGGTGAGGGGGTCGGCCAATGGAGGTCAGTGTGGCGTTGTACGGTGCCCTAGAGGTCGTCCCTGTGTGGGTGGCATATCTCCAATCCATGTCGGTACTTGTCTAACCGTTAGGGTGAACTCCGAGGTCGGCTCATAATTGGAGGTGGCAAGGTTGACTATACAAGTATATTGGAGGCGTATTGGGAGATATGAGCGAGAGAGGTCAGCAGGATATTCTCCAAAGAACAAAACCTAGCCGCCGCTCGTCGCTTCTTTGCCGATAGTAGGTCGGCAGGATATTCCGTTGACCGTCGATCGAGATGACCTGATGGTGGTTGGCGGTCGCCCTGGTTCAGCCCGCGCGCACAGACTTTGAGGTCGGCATCATAAGAAACAAATCTGAGGTCGGCATAGGGCCACGAGGGGGAGAGAACTCTACAACGGGGGTCGGCGCAGGCTGCATGCGGATCTTCCTTGGAACAAGATCGAGAGGTTGAGGTTGGCGAGGATGGCCATCATGAGGTCGTCCCCAATCTCGACTTGGGCGGCGACCGCTCTCGAGGTTGGTCTCGAGGTTCGTTGGGTGGAGATGGCTCATAGGAGCAAGAGGGGAGGTCGGTATAATGAGTGTGATTCTCGCTTGGTTGGGAGCGAGGTAAAGATCGCCTTTGCGACCAGGAGGTGAGATAGGCAAAGGGATGGTGAGCTCGAGAGTGAAGGCATGAACGCTGGTGAGATCGGCACCTCTCGTGAGATTGGTACATTTCGTGAGATCGGTATCTCTTGCGAGGCTGCCCGTGGTGATGCTTTGTTAATCGGAGGGCGGAGCGACCGAGAATCTGCCGATCTGGATCCGGCTAGCTTTGAGATCGATCGAGAGGATGTGGAGCTGAGCGNTGTCGGAGATCGGACAATCGAGTTGAGTTCGATCTCGCCGAACTGAGCTCGACACCACTCTCAGGTTTCGTCAATCAAGAGGTCGGTGGTGAGGTTGGTCGAAGAACGCGGCACAACGACCATGTTGCGAATGGGATCACTTGTGACCCGGTTGGGATCGATGTGGAAGATCGACGAGGTCAGCATTTGTGCGAGATCGGCGACGTGGGAGATTGGCGATGTGGGGTCACTTGTGACCCGGTTATGATCGATGTGGGAGATCGGCGAGGTCGGCATTTGTGCGAGATCGGCGATGTGGGAGATCGGCGATGTGGGGTCACTTGCGACCCGGTTGGGATCGATGAGGTCAGCATTTGTGAGCTCGACGCCGACCTTGACGAGATCGACATTACTCGCGACACTCGCAGGGTTCGGCCAAGCAATGAGAGGGAGACGGGAGATCGGCACAATAGTGTGCTCGGCACATCCATGCTCGGCGGCGACGAGCTTGGCGCGACTGATCTCCGAATTGCGGTTGGTTCTGATTTTGATGAAGGCGANTGTGGTGATGCTTTGTTAATCGGAGGGCGGAGTGACCGAGAATCTGCCGATCTGGATCCGGCTAGCTTTGAGATCGATCGAGAGGATGTGGAGCTGAGCGGTGATGTCGGCTTTGGTTGTCGCGAGCTTGGCGACACCTCTCATGAGGTCGGCACTTCTCATGGTGATGCTTTCGACGGTATCGATATTGATATTAGGGAAGAGTGGAGTTTTGGTTTCAGCAACAAGGGTTTGACCGACGATCGTGATTTTGACGACATTCTTGAGTTTGGTGAAAAGTGGTGGTTTCATGGATCTTTCTGTGGCTAACGAGAGGCCTACTACATCACCCATGGCTGTTACTGGAGGTAGAATGGGCACTCTGAGCGCTCCCAAAGTCGATGGTGTCTCGGTGCTTGTTCTTCTATTGTTGGAGTCAGTTGATTTGATTAAGGTAAGCTTTTTTATGTTGTAGCGAGTGTGTCAAGTCGCTCGGCTGTTCGCATGTCCTGGCTAACGAGACTGTCGATGATAGTCTACATCAGATATTCGAAGTTGTTTCTGCGTCCAGCAAGCAAGGGAGCTGAGAGGGCGGCACCGTCAGTGAAAACTAGAGCCATGGTTTGGAGATGTTGGGCATGTGTGGCAACAAGAGGTTCTGATGGCGTATCGGGCGCTGGTGTAGAGGTTGTGTTGGTGACCAGCTGGTCTGCAGCAGGTCCGGCTTCAGCGTGTGCAGCTACGAGAGACTCAGAGGGCGCGTCGGGCGCTGGTGGAAAGATTGTGCTCGGCAGTGAGCCTTCGGTTGGGCTCGGCAGGGAGCCTTCGGTTGGGCTCTCCGAGGAGTTCGGCAGGGAGCTCAGCGGGGGAACTGTTCGTGTTCTCGTTCGCCCCCATCGCTGTTCCGTTGGCTGCTCCGTTACTTCGTTGAGGTTTTCGCTGGGGTTCGTCATGAGTCTTGAAACTTCGAGGAAGTGAGGATCGTCGGTCTTGATTCGTCAAAAGAAGCGCTTTACTCTTGCCCCACGGTGGGCGCCAATTGTTTGTACCGGGGATTACACAGTTTAAACAAATAAAGATTTTGTGGGAAAGAGCAAGCAAGTTCTTTTATTAATCGGGGAAAACGTGAGATCGTCACTTAAAACGAGTCGAGATAGAGCTTGTTAGTTCACAAGCGAACTAGCAAGCTTAAAGGGACGAACTGAAAACAAGAATGAATTATACGAAAGACAATAGCAGTTTTCGATGCAAAGTGTTGCTCTGTAGGTATTGTCTGCGGGTCAGGATCCTTTCTCCAATAGATGTCTCGAGCTATTTATAAGCGAATGTAGAGTTAGAGCACTCTAGGGTTTTCTGTGTGAAATCTCGAGATTGTCCTCCGAAGTTGGCCCATTTCCTTCTATCTCTAGTGAGTCTTTGTTGGGCCGAGTTGGCATATGGGGCAAAGCCCATATCCAACAACCTTGATTAAATTGATATAATTATTGGCAACTAATGGGGCGATCGGATAGTGCTGGTTTTATAGTCTGTTTGCTTTGATTATTTGGTATATACTGAACCGGGTTTAGTTATTTCTCATGAAAAAAAAACATCATTCGTGTCTCTTCACAGAGTCACTTGCCTTTGTCTACAAAAGGGACATGTGCGAAGAGAACTATACTCTACTGTTGATACAAAAGTGAGAATCCTAGAGAAAGGAATAGCTTCTACGAATCAACCTGAAGGGTATTTGAACTGTAAAGCTGATTTGGCTTTTGAAGATTTCAACTTTCAAGCTTGTGTTTTGACCAAAATAAGGAAACTGTGTGGCTAGTTTTGTTTGAAGATTTTAAGCTAGCGATTTAACAAAATATGACAAAAGTAATAACCGAATAATGTGGTATGCATCTGATTGTATTAATGATTAATTGTAAATCATGCATGTCACTTTTCTTTAATCTTGCTTTTGTTTTTTTGTCAAAGAGAAAATTTATGAATATGACTGTGTAATGTACATGTTGTACGAGCCTAGCCTAGCCTACACACATGTCTATGCCTAAATACTTCAAAACAAAGATGGGAATCAAAATACTTTCATTTATAAAGTAGAGATAATGTTAAGGAATAAGGATACAACACGCTTCAAGGGGTGTAGGAGAATAGCACAAAACTAAAACTAAACTAATTTAAACTTTTCAAAATTGTTTTTACATTAAAAAGCTAGTGATGTACTATCAGAATAAAAAAACCCAGCCATTGCGGTTGAGACATGGCTAATCCAAAGTCTTCAGTTTTGGCCTTTAGCTTTTTTGTTAAGTATTATGATATTAGAAAATTGAGTTTGATAAAATTATACGTCATTATTGTAAATTAAGGAAGGAAAGCCCAAAGAACTAAAAGAAGATACACCACTACAGTGTCCTTAAAAATTTCTCAAAAGATCATAAAGAAAGAAGAGTGCCAAAGAAAATAATAAAAAGTGTTCCAAAAACAAAGTCTAATTTTTGTGTTGATGATCCAAACAGAAATTAAAGAGTATAATAATCTCTGTAAAAGTCCTCATCAAAGCCTCCATCGCCAAAATCAGTTAAACCACCGTAGTTGTTGTAGTCGTCACAATTGTCATCATTTCCATCAGCATTGCCTTCTTCAATGGAAATCTCCTCAGGAGAAGGATACCCACATACCACATCCACATCAATCATCAGCTGCTGCGGCACGTTGTAGCTGCAAAACCACCAAAACATTAGTTAAATAACAACAATGCTGCAGTGAGGACTTAAGGGATATCGAAAGTGAGCTAAATAAGAGTGCAAAACATCACTGTGTGGTTTGGTGATCCACAAAATCTTCCCAGTCACGCCAACGGACACCATCTTCATCGTAATAGCACTCACACATATCCTCTTCACAAGAATGTTCTGAGTCAGTATCATCATCATCATCAACACCATGGCCAATACCTCGGCAACCAGAAGGGCAAGTATTTTGGTCCTTCTTCCATTGGATCCCACATTGGTAACAAAACTCATATCCACATCTACACAATGCATGCACAAAGAAAAAATTATGAAATAGAAGTATACAAATATAGTAGCGTAATCGAGTAATATATAGATATACAAATATAGTAGCATAATCGAGTAATATATAGATATATGTACCTGCAAGTCATGTGGTTGCAGCCATCAGAAAGTTCAATCATGTGCCTACACTTGACACATTGACGCCACAACTTGTTGTTTGCCAGGCACTGTAGCTTCAA
The DNA here is from genome assembly GCF_000633955.1 of Camelina sativa. Taxonomy (NCBI): domain Eukaryota; kingdom Viridiplantae; phylum Streptophyta; class Magnoliopsida; order Brassicales; family Brassicaceae; genus Camelina; species Camelina sativa. Next base: position 24,188,014 of record NC_025700.1, on the reverse strand, counting down.
GTCATCAACTAGAGGGTCAGGGTGAAGTTTCTTGTAATCAGCACACGACAAACCAGTATGCGATGGCACTTTGCAGTCAACGCAGAAGAGTCCACAACATTTGACACACGACTTGACACTGAATTGCTCAACTTCATTAGAAAGCTCGGTTCTGGACATCAGCATTGAGCAGCTCGGATATGGGCAATAGATTCTCTCTGCTGCGGGAATAGAGTCCTCTCTCATCTTATGTTTCCACATGTCAATCAGCTTTGATCTCAAAACCTTGCTACAGCTTTCAAGGGTGAGCTCAAACTTGCATCCATAGTCAAGACATGTGGGCACAATTCCGCTAAGGAGCTTCACTTCCACATGCTGTTTCACACAAGAAAAACAATGACGGTGAGAACACTTGTCTGTAAAGAACATGCGCTCCTCATCGGTTTCTTCAAGACAAATGACACAAACTTCTCCTTGTTTGCCCTTCCATCAAGGCTGCTGCTTTGAGCAACTATGGCCTCTCTTGCAAGTCTAAAAGCAAACTTAACATCGTTTCGAGCAACCAAAACAGCGTCACTACAATCCATTTTTTCTAGAATGCTTTGAGCCTCTTCAACAAGATGGTCAATCTTCTTCTTAGACTTCGCTCTACCAATTATCTACAACGGATAACACAATCAAAATAATCATCGTATCAATTTGATCACTCAAATAACTAGATATGTCAACTTATGTTTCGAGTGAAACTTCAAAGTAACACAACCAAACAAAAGAAATAAATAGTATTGTGTAACATGCAATAGCAACAACCAGTATATAGCCTATACCCATTCAACACTATTATAACCTAATTAAATGATTCATATTAACTAAACCAATGCAATAAAAATAGCAAAGAAGAGAAACACTAACCGATTGGTAAATCCACTGGTCATCACAATAAACCAAAACGTTTCTGATCCCCAAATCGCAGGACTCACTTAGCCCACGGATCAGTCCCATGATCTCTACTCCTCTGCGGCTAATCTGAGAGATCTGAGAGTCGCTAAGTGATTCTTTTATCTCATACAGCAAATTATCCATCTCATCGCAAATCGCAACTCCAAATCCAGCCACCTTCACGGTCTTTTCGTTACCATCCACCACGGTCACATCATCACTCACCAAACCCTTGATGTACAATAGGTACGTGATATTGTCCAAAAATTTGGCCACCGTAGAAGAACCCTCGCCGTTAGGGTTTGGGAAATCTCCGGTTATCTCAGAATCTACACGCCTTTTTTTAGAACTCGAGTCATGATGTTGATCGTGTCTCTCCATGTCTGTTTGGTTTTCAAGTTGTTTTCTCCTGAAAATGTGAAGACTAATATATAGAGGAAGTACTAGACTAGTATAGTACTAAAGCGTCCTTGAGAAGCTGCCAAATATATTTCTAATTAATTGATTGGTTATTAAAGCACCGTAATATGTGTAACCGTTTTTGGTTTGTTATCGATTGATTTTCCTAAAAGATAAGTAATTAATCCCCAATAATATACCATTTAATGATACTTTTGACGTTAACATGATTAGACGAATCCCGCCTTGTACAAACCCCTAATGTTTTCTTTAATAGTTACCGGGTGATCGGTTTGTATCCATGATTTGGCACTTGGCAGTATATGGAATCGGTTTAGTAAACTGGTATGTAGTTTTCGGAAGTTAATTCTATGATGATTATCCGGTTTGGAAGTTAATTCGTGTCGCTTCATAGAGTCCCTTGCCTTTGTTAAAATATTTGCGTCTCTAAACTGTTGATATATAGAGAGAACTTTAAAAAGTAAAAAAGGCCTAGTTTTAATGATTTTCGACTGCGGAGATCATGGTTCGACAATATGGACCTTGATTTCAGATACATAAAGGAGACATGGACCCTGATCTCACTTGAGTGGAAGTTGAGGCGAACCGATCTACGGACTGTTGTGTAAGGATTACCTTGGCTATTTGAAATAGAATTTCAAATCTGACATACATATTCTCTCTAACTCTATTGAGTGGTCTGCTCTTTGATCTTTTCTTTTCTTCTCAAAATTTTAGAAGCTAGATTGTGTTGCCTAGGGGACTTACAGTAGTACGAGCCTACATGTCTCTGCCTGAATACTAAAAAAACAGAGATGGGAATCACAAATGTATCTTTTTTATACTGAAGAGATAAAATGTAGTAAAGCAAAACGCTCTTTTCACTCTGAAATTTTCTCCAGCAATTTCTCTACCATGATTCTTTGCTGTGTCCCGCTTAAAGTTTCAGAATTCATCAACGCATTGGCGACGATAATCACTACACGAGGAGCAGCCGCATGCACCTGAAACCAGACAAAACGATATTAAACCATGCGGTTTCCAGTTACATTGTTTGGAATCCTAGGAAGCTATCACTGTTATTCTTACCCAGACTCTCCCATTTAAGCCAAATGCAGTCTCAAAAGAGAGTTTCTTCCCAAGAGCTTCGAGGACTGGGCAAGTTGGTGAACTCAATAACCTAATAAGCAAAACAAGTGATTCAAGAAGAGGTAGGGAAGAGGCAGCTGCATATAGAGATGGCTATATATGGGAAGAAGACTAAGAAGAAACTCACATTCTTGATAGACCAGTGGAAGTTTCAAACATGAAACCATCTTTTAAGGGACCAAATCCTGCAGCCTTTCCACTTGCTATTACATTTTCCAACAAGCAATTGCTTAGTTCTAAACATTAATGCGGCGAACGAACAAAGGAAACGTTGTAACTTTTGAGGTTTCGTAAGAAAACAAAATGCATGGACCACTTACCGTCGGTACATGACAGCTCCGGGTTCATTCCTGTGTTTGTCTTCACAACCCGAACATAAAGCAGTGTCCCTACCTGTTTCAACAAGTTGTTAAAAAACTCCCCAAAAACACGTCAGACAAAGTTAAACTGCCTATTATGCGTATAAACAAACCAAATGAAGTACTGAATCCTTTCAATATCACACGCACAGCAAACGTATTTCCAGGGCATTTTCCAAGATACTGTAAAGGCCATTCTAGCATCTCAAGCAACTGAATGCAGCTACCAGCTAGAGACTATTCTGACGATGTTTCAGATTGAACAAACATATTCAGAAGGGTACTTGCCTCAAACTTGGGTATATTTCTCCTCGTTCCTCCTTCAAATGCTAGCACGGGTAGAAGAGCCAATTGGGGTCCTTTAATATCTACCCAAAAATTCTGCAACAAAACAAGAGTCAAGAAGATCAACAAAACTTTAGTTGAGAAAACTAGGGGCAACACCCTAGATAAACATCTGATCTAAACTATATCGTCCATAATGTCTCAACATTAACCCATCCAGGCTTAACTAACAAACACTTTTACCACCTACTCTTGGCGCTGATGCTCTTCAGAGAAACAATGATTGAAGTCTTTGATAATAACTAATAGAGCGAACCAGAGATCAACATTCTCTGAAAATGATGTTTCCAAGATATAAACTGTATACAGAGTACTTACATCTGATTTAGAATCTACCACAATGCCAAGAACTGCATCCTCAGGGCGTGGTATATACTGCAAAAAAAAAAAAAACATAATAGCTGAGTCAAAAAAGTAACAATGAATATAATTGATTGAAAACAATCCAAATATCAATAACAAGTAGAACCAGTAGTTATCAAGAAGAAGAAGCTCCACGAAAATCAATAAGCAAGCAAGAAACTAGGTTCAGTATGGTTTTATAGGTCTGTTGTTCTCACCCTTTTATGAGAACTTTCAACCCAATACTTATTTGGCTTAGTGTACCTCAACTTCCCAGCTCTCATAGCAGATATCGCATCATTGTCCTGAAAAACAAAAAAATCATATGTCAATCTTTTATAGCCTCAACTAAGTAAACAAACAATGTTAGATCCAAAACTCAAACACAGAATTGGGAAAAACCAAAGCTGTCAAACTCTAAAGCAAAAGTTGGAAGATTTGATTTGAGAAAAGACAAAAAAAAAAAAAAAAAAA
>NC_025700.1:24164003-24183078 GCF_000633955.1 Camelina sativa | reverse complement strand
GAGACCACTGCCGAGCTTGATTGTTTGGTTAGTCATGTTTGACAAATCAAGAACAACATCACCTGGAACCTGAAACCCATCTCAAAAGAGTTAATCTTTTTTTTCAATCTAATCCCAATCTAAAAGGATAACTAAAGAAGCGGAGATTTTTTTTGTAGAGAATACGCACGACGGTCTGATCAATTAGGCTTGTCGGCGAGGTGGAAACTTCAGTACCCATCTTTCGTCGCTAACAAATAACAAAAGCAATGGAGCAAAACTGAGAGAGATAGAGAGAAGAGTAGAAACCCTGGAAAAATCTAAAACCCTAGAGTTTTATTGCTTTGAGATGTTGTTGAAGAAGAAGACGATGAGAACCCCGAACCATATGGTTATGAGTGGTTTGTTTCGGTTTAATGAACCGGTGTGGTTATTTTGTTTTCCTCTCCCGGTTTAGTGACAAATTTCTTACCAATGGTGAGATTCTGTTCGTCTCGTGTGTTAGTACGCTGCAGCGGCAGCAGCAGTAGCAAACGTTACCACATGTTGTTGACTCGCTACTATTGCCATTACCGCATGTATTATGTTCATTTTGCTATTGTTATCGCTGCGGGTTGGTTTTGTGTTCATTTTACTGACTCTGTCATAATTTTACACTTAATTCTTATTTTATTTTTTATAAATTTGTATAATTATATTTTGAATCAACAAAATGTAATTTAAATACATTTACAACGATAAAAAAATAATTATTTAGCTAGTAATAATTTTTAGTTTAATATATAATTATAACAACATATTTTGTGATAAATCATAAGCTAAATTAAAACAAAAAATAATAAACCAAAACATTAGATTAAAAATTATAACTTGATAGATAACAATACTCATGAAATATTAATATTTTGAGTTTTTCTTTTCTTGTTTCTGAAAAGTTGATTTTGTAGATTAAAAATTGATATGATTTTTTAATTTATGCTTTTCTCCACATAGTATGTTATTTAATATTTCATTTTTTTTTACTAGAAAACTTTAAAATTAAGATAGAAATAAAATTTACATTTTTTAATATATGTGAAAATATCAAAACATTTTAGCAAGAACATAGAAAATACAAATTAAACTAGCAAATCACATTAATTATTATACTATTTTATCATAAAACTCACGCCTTAAAATATGATTCGAGAGTTATTGTAATAAAATAATTTTAACGGCAATTATAACTGCATAAACAAATAATTTTTCCTCCGACTGATTTAAGGCATTTACCATATCCTTTGGGATTCTTTTTGTGACACAGGGACCTACACTCATCGTCACAACAATCTTTTTCTTTTAGCGTTGCAAAACATCTTTTTCCTTCGATACTCATGTCGCCTATCACTTCTGTCATATGTTTAAAACATAATATCTTAGTCTATATGTATATATAAATAGAAAAATAAAAAAATATCTATTTTTCAAAAAGATATTTAATTTTATGGATATTGTTTATTTTAGTAAAAGATTTTAAACATCAAATACATAATTTCATTTTTTTTCCTTAAAAAAGCATATGATTGTTACTAAAATTATAAATTATGTGGCGATAATTTGAAATTATCATATTAATTTACACTTTAAAAACTGAATTGATATCAATAATCATTATAAAAAACTATATACATGCAGTGCGAAAAGAGATGAATTTTGCTGATGAACAAAATATGAATCATTACAGTTATGTTCAATCAATTCATGTCACAATAGTTCCTTATAATATGTTAAGACCATATGACTTCACCAAATCCGGAATTCCTAAAATATTTTTAGGACCAGTTTGTTAGGTATGTTTTTGACATAGAAAAATATATTTGTGATACTATGACATTAAAGAGGTGATTTCTTAAATAATGATATGTGTAAACTATCACAATTATAAACTTAAAGACAAACCTAGCGTAAGAACAGTGAAGATAATCAAAGTGATGAACGAGAGTTGAAAGTTTCTCTTCATCGTAAATGTTAAAAATGAATTGGTAGTATTTTACTATTTGAAAATAGAGAAGAGAGTGTAGGTTTATATAATAACGCAGTGTAACTTTCATCTAAACATATCTAATTTTAGTAATGTGCCACCGTAAATTCCTAACACACAAGCTCCAGTTTTTCTGCTTATATGACATGTGAACGCCTTAAACTCGCACTTTTTCTGCTTTATCACAAGACCATTAATTTTAAATTTTAAAAGAAACAAAGAATTGATTTTCAATAAGAAAACGATAAGTTAAATAAAAGAAGACATTTTAGTCAAACTTATCCTTCTTTTTGTTGTCAATTTATATGTATGATTTATTTATAGACTAGTGTTAGACCCGTACATCGTACGGGATAGTTTTAAGATCAAGATCATACATAGAATACTCTTTATACTTAAAAAATGCCTTGAATTATGAGCCTCTAAAGTCTAAAGTAAGATATATGTAAGAATGAAAAATTCAAAAAAGTAATAGTAATAGTTAGATATATTCGTCTCGGTCTTTCCTTTGATTTTATGAATCAATTTATTTCAAATGATTCACATTGTTATATATGAAGCAAATCCCATTAACACTCACTCATTTTTCCGAGCAAAATACAATACTAACGTTTGGAAGATAAAAAATTTGAATTTTGTTTCCTCCTCTTGTAATATTTTGATGCTGTTGTTCTCGTTTTCCTACACCTTAGCTAGGAAATCATTTCTCCATCCACATTGTTGTAATGGCTGAAACTAATAATCAACACCTGCAAGAAAGAAACTTGAAGTCAGATGGGTGAGATGAGAGAGATATTAAACATATAGAAATGAGAAACAGAGTATATGAAAGTCAGAGCCATATCTAGAAGTAGTTAGATTAGGCAAATACTGAATGAAGAACAAATGAAATCACAATCAAGTAATTTAGTAATTTAAAGATATAACAAAGTTAGCACATGGGCTCTACTGATCCTTGAAATCTTCATTATAAGTCACCTAGTAATTATTTTAGGGAAACATATCAGTTTTGAAATAGAAAACTACACACATTATGAATATATATCTTTCAATCAGCAAATATTCTAGATGATCTAATATTCAAATAAGCATTTGAATAGCACACAAAAAATTGAGACTGGAAGTACTAAGAGCTCTTACGTTCATCAGGTTCACCAACTCTCTTTACTTATCATTTATGTATTTCTCGTTATCGAATATGGAATACCGATGCATCATGGCAGTACTCATACCTGTCACAAATAAATCAAACAATGCTTAGATTTGTCCACTTGAATAAGATCCAAACTGAAGATACAATACGTGCTTCTAAATTACACAAGTGTGTAAATACACAAATATCATATTTCTAGTAGCAGAATTCAAAGATTCACAAACCATAAATTATAATCAGCATTTTTAACCAAACTCATGTAAAACCATAGAGAATAACTATGCGTTACCGAGAGAAAATAAATTTGAATTAAGAGTAGTGAAAACCTGAACGGACTTGTTTGATAGATTTGTCAAATTTAACTGACAGTAGTTTATATGGCAACCAGAAGAAGGAAAAAAAATCGATGTAGATTAGAGGAATACAAAGAAAGATTGTGAAGAACCCGAATTTGGATTTAAATAGGAGATGGATCGGTTGTAAATCACTCTTAACGTGGAAGTGTTAGTGGGAGTAAAATTAGGGATAAATTATTTACAGCTTTTGTTAATAAAATTAACTGGTTTCTCTAAGGTTTACACACAAAGTTATGGGCTTAGACTTTACCATTGCCAATATTTTGTTCAATTTCGTAAAACATGAAAATTGGGTCAGTTATTTTTTGTTTTTTTTCCTCATTTCACAATTCACACGATCAATTATAATTCTTTTTATTTGATTTTTTGCTTACAATAAATATAAACAAATATTTGATGTGGCAAATTTTTATTGGTCAGATGACTTGTGCTTTATAAGATAAAAAATTTCTCCGGCTCGATTTTCTTTTCAAATCATAACTGAATACGCTACATTAGTGAAATAATGGCATCTGTTTTTTTTATAACTAACTTACTAATATTCTCATAAATATTAATTAATTTTCAAAACTCCCTCAAAACAAAGCATGCAATAAACATCACCCATAAACTACCAAAAATCTAAATTCAATTTAATTATTAGAAATTGGAACAGTGGTTCTTGCTGAGTTAAGTGCAACGTCCACGAAACGCAATCACGATCGCGAAGCAGATCCTTAAAACAATCCCTGGTAACGGCGACAGCCACATGTTCTACTCTCAAGATCGCTAAGTCTTTCACGTAAAACGTACCGATCTCACCGTCCTTCGCATGTCTGATGAAAACGCCGGAAGTAAGTCTTTATTTTGCTTAATGATCAATAAACTAATCTTTGGCTTAGATGAAAGAGATCGAATTCTTGAAATCAATTGTTAAGTTTCCATGTACGTTAAGTTATATGATTTTGGTCTTTATGATAAATAACAACCTTTGAGAATAGAGACAATTGAGATTGAGCTAGGTTCTATGACTTGAATAATTCCCAAAAGTGTTGTCAAGTAGAAATTGAGATGCTTGCATCTTTTACTCCGCTGTGAAGTTAGCGAGGAAATATGGTCTGCAGTGACAAGGAGATTAGGTTACATACCCTTCTCTTTTCACACTTGGGAAGCTTTCACCGCCTGGCTAGATGTAAATGATCACATAGTGCCGAGATGCTTGCGTCGTTTCGCCGCCCAAGCAACGCTATATGCTTTATGGAAGGAGAGAAATAATCGATACCACAACAGCATTGCAACGGAGGTCCAGATCTTGTTCAAAGGTCTGGACAGGCAAATCAGAGATGTTATTCTAGCAAAACAGAGGAGAAAAAAATTTAAGGATCTGCTTTTGGTCTGGTTAAAATTTGACTAAGTAATCCTACTCAAAATTCTTCAGTCTATCTCCTCCCTAGTTTTTATTTTTTTGGACAAGGGATGAGAATATGTATCAAGGCTTTTGTAATTTTTCTAAAACTTCAAGTTTAATGAAAATTCACATATTTAGCAACAACAACAAAAAAGGTAGAAATTGAGATTTTTTTTTGGTTGGTGTTGGTAACTTGTTATGTCTTAATATTTTTGTTTTGAGTGTTAATTTTCAGGGATGATTCCATTTTCGTTTCTAGAGGATATTCATGAGAGGTTTGTTCGGACTTATGGACGCGCAATTCATTCAGCACAAGCTTATGCAATGAATGATGAGTTCTCAGCCAACAGATTGAGTATTACTCTAATGATCCTATTGCCGATAGGATTAATCTGAAATGCATCAGGTTATGTTTTTCTATGTAGATCTGATGGTTTGTTTACTATATGCGTCAACGGATTTTGAATTTTGTATGGTTTGGTAATGAATAGGTGAGGGATGCCGTGATAGAGAACATTGACGAAGTTCTTGATAGAGGCGAACGTCTTAAGCTTCTTGTCGACAAAACCGAAAATATGCAAGGGAATACTTTCCGGTTTCGAAAGCAAACTCGTGGTTTCATCAACATGACGAGGTGGAGAAATTGCAAGCTCATGTATGTTTTCCTGATTTCCTCAACCATAATTCCTTACCATGTTCATTATATACCTTGATCATGAATGCAAATGGTTTAAGCGAAGAAAATAACAGCTTGCTATATAGCCACTTTTGGAATAAGAACACATTCAACTAAGCATATTATATTAGCTCTAAGTCTCGAGAACATTGGAAGAAAGCACCAAGCAAAGCCTAATCTTTTTGATGCACTCTCATGTGTTATGTTTCTTGCAGGCTACTTTTAATACTAGTATTGTTGGTGATCATATACACCATTGTGGCCTTTGCCTGCCATGGACCAACTCTACCTGCTTGCGTTTATCTGAGTCTGTCATATGCAATTTCGTTGTGTGTATTCGTTCGTGCATGTGCAGCTAAGAGATCTCATCTTGTACATGTTTCTGCTTGCTGTATATGAAATGAGCTAATTTTAAAAAAAAATATCTATAGCATACGTGGAAGTGAAAATTTCATTGCTAAGCAAGTGATTGAATTCTTGTTATGAGTTATGACAGTATTTATAAATGTTTGTATTGAGATTTTGTGCGTGCGAGGTCAGGTCAGGTCACACAAGGGTTCACACCCATGCGCGTAAGCGAGTTGGTAATAAGGCATGAGAAGCGCACCTCATGAAGAATAAGTACGAGAAACATAATTATTCAAGCTAGTCACACAAATATGTTGATGACGTGTCATTCAAAGCTAGCGCACACCGAACATGCTCAACACGTAAATTCTCCCATAAACTAACATATGGACAGTTTCGAAATTCGAACCCATATAGTTTGGAGTGATTCGAATCCAATAATATTGTTTCCTTAATTCGAACCCAATAATATTGTTCTTATCAAACATATTCACTAACACTAAAGCAGCTCCGGGCCAATATATTTAGAAAAGGGGCTTTAGGGGAAATATTATTTTTATTTGGATATTATAAATTAAAAAGAAAATTTTTTTAAATACTTAAAATCTGTTTTTTTTAAAGGGTTAAAAAAATTGAATTCTTTTTTATTTTGTGAAAATTTAAAAATATTTGAGTTTAATTATATAATTTGCTAAAATTGACAAAATGAATATAAGAACATCACTTGTGTTAGTGAATTTTTTTTGTATAACCGGTTCTTTTAAGGGAAATTGGTAACAATAACCAAGAAAAAAACAAAATTAACCAACTAACTACTCTAACCATATATCTATAATATTCTCTGTATAATATATAATATATACTAATTTGTCTCTGCTATACACATTTCTACTACTATAAATTACACATATTCTATTTTCTAACAACCACTCTCTACCACCATTACATCACCTTCGACCATCGTACCACCACCGGAATACTACCGCCAGCGACCAACTCCGACGACCATCGTCGACAACCAATTCTGACGACCACTGCCGGTGACCACCGCCAACAACCAACTCCGGCAACCATTGTCGGTAACGACCGCCAGCGACAAACTCCAACGACCATCACCGGTGACCAACTCTGGCGACCATCGCCAGCAACCAACTCCGTCGATCATCGCTAGTGACGACCGCCGACGACAAATTCCGACGACCATTGCCAGCGACCAACTCCGATGACTAACTCTAGCAACCAACTCTGGCGATCAACTCCATGATCACTGCCGGTGATGAATTCTGAAGACCAATTCCGGCGATTACCGCCGGCGACCAATTCTGGCAACCACCGCCAGCGACTAACTCCGGCGACCACCTCCGCCGGCCACCATTGCACCATCAACTACCACAATCCTCAACACTACAATGATATTTTTCCCTATCCTTAATTCCAATTTTCTAATTTTTTCAAATAGTTAGTTATATATTACATTAGTTTTTTTATTTTGGTCGGTGACCAAATTCACCCTTCTTTTTAAAACAATTTTTTTACGATTTTTCTTTTGGTCGGATTTTTTAGGATTTAGATTTATATTTTCAATAATTTATATTTGTTATCTAAATCCTTACATTACTTGACCCTAAACCCTAGATAATATAACGGAGTTGTCGATGTTCATGTAATAAAGAAAAAAAAACCGCCACAGAAAATGATGAAGCAGAGCCCGTGCGAGACAATGTTCTCGTTAGCCGCGGACCTTTCCATTTCATCGGAGAAGTCTCTCACCTCGTGGAGTGACGGGAGCCAAAGAGAGCCAAAGATCATGACCGTCGATAAGCCAGGAGAGTATACAGGCATGTGCCGATGGACGATTGAGAGCTTCCCACGTGTTAAAGCTAAGGCACTGTGGAGCGAGTACTTCGATGTAGGAGGCTACGATTGTCGTCTCTTGGTTTACCCTAGAGGTGATTCTCAAGCTCTTCCTGGTTACATCAGCATCTATCTTCAGATCATGGACCCTCGTGGTACTACTTCTTCTCGTTAGGATTGTTTCGCTAGCTACCGTCTCTCTATCGTTAACCATGTCGATGATTCTCTAACAATCCATAAGGACTCTTGGCATAGATTCTCTAGTAAGAAGAAATCACATGGATGGTGTGATTTCGCCTTAAACTCGAGTATTTTGGATCCTAAGATGGGTTTTTTGTTTAACAAGGATTCCTTGCTTATCACGGCTGATATATTATTTCTGAATGAGTCTGTCAGCTTTAGTTTTGATAATAACAATGAGGAGAATTTCATAGCTGGACCAATGCCTGATGCGTTGAGTGGGGAGTTCACTTGGAAGGTACAGAATTTTAGTTTGTTTAAGGAAATGTTAAAGTCTCAGAAGATAATGAGCCCTGCTTTCCCAGCTGGGGAGTGTAACTTTAGGATCAGTATTTACCAGAGTGAGACTAATTCACAAGAATACATATCAATGTGTCTCGAGAGTAAAGCTGCCGAGAAGGCTTTGGTATCAGACAGAAGTAGTTGGTGTTTGTTTAGGATGTCAGCTTTGAACCAGAAGACTGAGTGCACTCACATGCATAGAGATTCTTATGGGAGGTTTGCTGCTGATAATAAGAACGGGGACAATACAAGTCTCGGCTGGAACGATTACATGAAGATGTCTGAATTTGTAAACCCGGAAGTAGGGTCTTTACTCGATGACACGGCTGTCTTTAGAGCCTCATTTCATGTTATCAAAGAGTTCAGTAGCTTTACTACGAATGAGACTGGACACATGGGAAAATTCACTTGGAGAGTTGAGAATTTCACAAGGTTTAATGATCTTCTTAAGAAGAGGGAGATAACCGGTCTTTGCATCAAAAGTAAGAGGTTTCAAATTGGGAACCGAGATTGTCGGCTTATTGTTTATCCCCGAGGTATGTAAGCGCATCTACAATTAGTGGAACTGTTATGCATTTTTTGATAACATGTTTTATATGGTGGAGACAATATAACCACTGTTTTAAATTTCTGTTGTACCTTGCTCTGAATGGCCTCAGGGCAGTCCAAGCCACCATCCCATCTTTCAGTATTTCTTGAAGTAACAGATTCAAGAAGCTCAAGTGACTGGAGCTGTTTTATTAGCCACAAGCTATCAGTTGTGAACCAGAGGTTGGAGGAGAAGTCGGTGATAATGGAATCTCAGAATCGTTACTCGAAAGCTGAAAAGGATTGGGGTTGGCGTGAATCTGTGACACTTACTAGTTTGTTAGATGAAGAATCTGGATTTCTTGTTCAAGACTCTATTGTATTCTCCGGTGAGGTTCTTTTGTTGAAAGAGACATCTTTAACAAGAGAGTACGTGGATGCTAATTCAGTTTCACAGAATGAGAAAAAAATTTCATTTACTTGGAAAGTGGAGAATTTCTTAGCCTTCAAGGAAATAATGGAAACAAGAAAGATTTTTAGCAAATTCTTTAAGGCTGGTGGATGTGACCTTCGAATTAGTGAGTTGTTAGATTTTTTTTACTATTGATGTTTATTATGAACTCCAATTGCTTAATGTGTGCCTTGTATGATGCAGGTGTATACGAGTGTGTTCAGACCATATGCATATATTTAGAGAGTGATCAGTCTGCAGCTGGTACAGATGTTGAAAACAATTTCTTGATTAAGTTCAAGATGGGTATTCTGAACCAAATGAATCCGGATAAAAGTGTGTGGAAGGAGTCATCTATACGTACCAAGACATGGAATTATTCTGTCCTAAAGTTTATGAATATGCCTGATATGTTAGAGCCTGATTCCGGGTTTTTTGTGCGTGACGCTGTTGTTTTTGTGTGTGAAATATTGGATTTTTCAGACCTAAAGGTTAGTTTACATATACTCTATTTCATCCTTAAACAGTCTAGTAATGTTATTAACATTACATTATGATTCTAAGGCCATTCTTTTTTTAGGGGTTGGCTTCAGATGGTGATCAAGATGCCTTAACCACCAGTCCTGATGAAAGTGAGGAAGACACATTCCGAGATTTTCTTTCGAGAGCTGGAGTCCATCTCACGTTTGGAGAGAATTCTTCCCAACCACAAGTTACTCTCCTAGAAAAGCATATAATGGATGCGGATGCCATTGCTGGTTTACTTAATGACTTGCGTGTTTATCTTGATGATCCAACTAAAGTAAAACGTATGCTTCTTCCGACTAAAACATCATGTAGTGATAGAAGCAAGCTAACAAAGAGTGATGAATCTTCACTCAGCCTGATGAGTTTGATGATGGGTGTTAAAGTTCTACAGCATGCAATTATTGATATACTTCTAGATATAATGGTTGAGTGTTGCAATACTTCGGAGGAAGGGTCTCATTGCGATGGCTGCGTGGCTGCAACTTCGGAGGTAAGCCTCTCATACTGCTGAAAGCTATCGAGCAACTTTTCTTTTTATTTGCTCAACTGTTTTTCTGACCAACGGTAAAATTAATGTTTTGGTCGTCAGACAAAGTAGTCAGAACAGTCAGAGGAACTATTGGAACTAATTGTTAATTCACTAAAAACAGTTGATGATGCGGCTGTTCCACAAGGTTTTCCGGAAGAGAAAAGACCACCAGACTCTGCTCAAAAGATTGCTCTTATTTTAGATAGAGCCCCCAAACATTTGCAACAAGATTTGGTTAGTCTGGTTCCCAAATTAGTTGAGAACTCATACCATCCACTGGCTGTCTATGCACTTATTGAATGGCTTCAAAAGCCTAAAGTCGAACCAGCACTGCGTGAACCAGTAAGTGCAAGTTCATTTCATGAACCAGAAGTTTTATAAACATCTCCTTCATTATGATGTTTTTATGTGGCACAGGTATACAATGCTCTTAGCCAGTTAGAATGCGCCAGTGAAGTGTGTGAGTGCATTCTACTTAAGTCATATGAGCTTCTAAGTAACTCAAATGAGGAGTCTCTTGTGGCGACCATTCCTTTCATACTTAAAACTGCTTCCAAGTGCCAACAACTACCTGAAGCCGTAAGCATTTCGTTTTGGTGTCTCAGTTGTGATGAAATATTTTTCCTAGTCTTGGATAACCTAAGAATTTTCCTTTGCAGGTAAGGTTAGTTAGTGAGCGACCTAAAAGTCTTGGTGCTGATATTGCCGAAATGATACTTAAGTACAAAAACTGTGACGACAGTCTACGCAACTTCTGATTCAGGCCATTTTCTTTGGGGTTTTGTTTTTGTATTTCTAGATTTGGAGTTTTGGTTTTAAGATTTACATATTATTCTATTTTATCAATTTATCACTATGTTGAGATATGAAATTTGTTGTCAGGATTATCAGGTTTTGTTATGCCATGTGCAATTCAAAGGTTTAGCCAAAATCTTGAGAAATCTTCCATTATGTTTGGGAAGAAAGTTTTGTCTGATATCAGAGTTCAGTTAAAATCTGTATGCCTCAAAATTTCACTTGTGTAGAATACATGTCGTCTTAATCAGTTTTGGTTTTCAGTACTATATAACACCTCTATAGATATCGTTTCAGTTTTGTTCGGTTTAGAACCATGTACTATGTAAATGAAATTTCATAGTGAAACATTAATATTATATGTATTAACTGGAATTGCACAGGTGAAAAAAAATAAAATTGATCCACCTTAGTTGTTGTAACCAAGCTGGGGCACTAAAATCTAAAAAGATCAAATAACAAATTACATGGAAAACCAAGTGGTCTTGGTCTAGTGGTTTCCACTTGAAGAAAAGAGTTGCCCTATTTGTCTAGACCATTAAACAATTCTCCTCAAGCCTGAAACACTAGTTATTTCCATTTGGACAGGGGTTTTCATCTGGTTTTCCTCGGATCTTAGGGGGATTAGGGGCCTCCACCCTGAACCTCCTAGTTATTTAAAAAAAAAAGTCTCATGGGAAGCAAATTTAGGAATTGCAACTGCACATGAGGAAGCAAACTTAGACGTATATGCTTTGTTCTTTGTTAATTGAACAACTGGGCCTTGGAATAGATTCGTTGTGTCAATAAACAAACGTGTGCATTAATTTATGGATACTTGTACGTTGAATAGTCAGCCCAGTGCCCACAACTAGTGACTGATTTATTAACAGTCGTTTAACAATCATATCACACGTATGCGGAGAAAATAAATAACAAATAACATCTCTCTCAATCTTTAGAATACGATCGTTGAGAGAAACGAAACAGCTTTGAACGAGTAAAGTTCTCATTCCTTTTTTTTTTTGTTCTAAACGTTTTTCTTCCTTGTTTTTTTAATTTGAATATGTTTACACAGTTGGAGGAACAATGATGATGACACTTGTTAAAGGTCCAGCTCTCGACCTCTTTTGGACAAAAGGACCCTCTACACAGAACACAACTGGGACCGATATTCATAGCTCCATCAAAGGAGCAATTTTGGTGACAAATGGTTGTTTCAGTTATGCATGCTTCATGATTCTCCAAGTAAGGCAATTTTTGTTTAAATAAAAGAAAATATACTTATAGATTGATACTGACGATGAATCAAATGTTTTTTTTAGGCGATTACGTTGAAAACATACCCGGCTGAGCTTTCTTTGGCAACATGGATATGCCTGTAAGTATATGTGGACAAGCTCAAGTTGAAGATGAAGTTCAAGAAGCTAGCTCAAGTTGAAGATGAAGTTCAAAAAGCTGTACAAAATATGTCTGCACAAGCTTCTGTCTCGGCACAGGCGTCTGATGTATGCACAAGCGTCTGTCTGATAAAAGATCATCAGAGGCCTGTTGATTCTGTTTGTATGTCTTGGTTTCGAAGATTTATGAAGATATACTTAAGACACGTTTTGGGATATTACTTGGAGGTAAAGCACGAAGAAAAAGAAAGCTTGAAGATATTTAGAAGATTTAATGGAAAAAGAAAATATTCGTTTAACAAAGAATAAAGTTAAATGGAATATTTCCTCTTGATTTTAGGAAAGTTGTTAGCCTTGGGAGAGACACGAAATCCCTTAAATATAGAGGGTTTAGGACTTAGAAACTTATCTCTTCGGAACGTGAAAAAAAGAGGAAAAACCTTGTCCTTTTGGCATCTTTGGAGGAAAAGGGTGAGGGTTTTTGTTTCTAAATGAGAGTCTTGGGTGTAGATCAGTGTTGCTGATCTTAGGGATCTCTTAGTGAGTTGGGAATAGATTGGGAACAAGTTAAGAAAAGATCTTAGGTTTGTGTAAGTCCAATATTGAGCACTAACTGTAATTGTGCTCAAGAAGTATTACCAACAAAGTTTGAGGACGTAGGCATTTGCTGAACCTCGTTAAAAATTGTGTGTCTCTTGTCTCTTCTACACTAACAATGTCTAATGGGGACAATAGAGGGAGCAGTTGTGGCATTAGTGATAGAGAAAGGGAATCCTGCCGCGTGGGCTATCGGTTGGGACAACAAACTTCTTACCGTCACTTACAGTGTAAGATTCACACCATGCATGTCTTACTAAAGTAGTGACTACCTTGTAAGGTTGTTTCCTCATAAAAAGTTAAATCTATTGGAACATAAAATTCATGCACGGGATAATGTGCTCAGCACTTGGTTACTACATTGGAGGAGTGGTGATGAAAACTAGAGGTCCTGTGTTTGTAACAGCTTTCAAACCTCTTTGTATGTCGTTGTAGCGATTAAGTCGAGCATCATCTTTGCTGAGCAGATGTACCTAGGAAGGTAAGTAAAGACATTAAAACACCAACATTAGACAAGAGTTAATTAAAACAAAAATAATGAAAAGATCTTGTTCTATGTGGCAGGGCTCTTGGTGCAGCAATTATATGTGCAGGACTATATCTTGTGATATGGGGCAAAGCCAAAGATTACAAACATCCTTTTACTCCACAAGTAGATGATGATGTAGCAAAGGAAAACACTATTGTGAGCGGAAATACGAAGGATAGTATTAATCTTGAAGTCATTACTATCAACAAGAAAGAAGAACAAAGACATATTGTTGTGGAAACAGTGTTTTAACTTATACGGGGTTCAGAGCAATTGTGGGATAAAATTGCTAACTATCATGGGGGCAACAAAAAAAGAAATTCTTAGAGGAAAAGAGATGCGAAAAAAGAAGTAAAATTTTGGATTCATGCAATACACAATAAAAATAATCATTACTATGTTTTGGATACACCAAAATGTTTTCGTACCTATATTGTAGAGAATATATATATTAATCGAGAANGAGTTAATTAAAACAAAAATAATGAAAAGATCTTGTTCTATGTGGCAGGGCTCTTGGTGCAGCAATTATATGTGCAGGACTATATCTTGTGATATGGGGCAAAGCCAAAGATTACAAACATCCTTTTACTCCACAAGTAGATGATGATGTAGCAAAGGAAAACACTATTGTGAGCGGAAATACGAAGGATAGTATTAATCTTGAAGTCATTACTATCAACAAGAAAGAAGAACAAAGACATATTGTTGTGGAAACAGTGTAAGTTAAACTTATACGGGGTTCAGAGCAATTGTGGGATAAAATTGCTAACTATCATGGGGGCAACAAAAAAAGAAATTCTTAGAGGAAAAGAGATGCGAAAAAGAAGTAAAATTTTGGATTCATGCAATACACAATAAAAATAATCATTACTATGTTTTGGATACACCAAAATGTTTTCATACCTATATTGTAGAGAATATATATATTAATCGAGAAAGAAGTTACCATTCTCTTGAAACGTGAAAATTAACCATTTTAACATCTTCCATACTTATTATTTTATTGAAGAGATTACTGATGGAAAAATAAATTATACCGCGTTAACGACATAGTCATATTGTTACCACTATCTAGGAACTACTCAAATTTTTCTTGGACAACATGTTGTGAAAATGATGTGGGTTAACTGCAAATGTTATTTTGAATATATATGTACATTTTTTAAGTACATTTTGGGTTCTATCCTTTTATTTTATACTTATTTACAAATTTAATCTCTAAAAAATTTCTAAAAATAACATTATTTCAGATTTTGTTTTCTAAATATTTTACGTACTATTCCAATTTTAAAAAATACAGCAGAATCAATATGGAAACCGAAACTATGATAGATTTAACCACACTTTCTATTATGTATTGAAGATATTCTATCTCTGAATCTTTTGCACACAAATAAAACAACAATTTGATTCATATTTTGTTTTCCAAAACCTGTGAGTTTTGATTCTTAATATAAAAGGAACTTCGATTCACATTTATTTAAATAATATAATTAATATATATAAACTTAATAAAAATTTTAAAATATTACGAATATGTAAAATTAAAAAAATTTAAAATACTATATAATATGGTTAGATAGTAGATGAGTTATAAAGAAGAGATCTTGAAATTAATAAAATATCATTAAATTTGTGCTAACACGGGTTAAATCCTCATTATATTATTTGTCAACACTACTGATATTAGAATATTTGACATATAAAAATTAAGTTGATTTAACTAAGATTGTGTAAAATAATTAAATCATTAAGAAAAATATGACTTAATCATAGCGTATAAATGATTTAATCATAGCGTATAAATGACTTACTATGTATTAGATCCCTTATCTTTTGTTATAATAATTAAAAATCAATCTCAAACACTAAACAAAACAAACTAATATAACAAATAGTCATGAAGTATATTGCGGGTTAAAAAATTAATATAAATATTCAGCTGCATAAACGATTGAGAAATTGAATTATTCCTTTATTTTTATTTGGAAAATATCTAATATTTAACAAATGAAATATAAAATATAAATAATAATAAAAATTATATACACACGGTGTACTGCGGGTTAAAATCTAGTGTCATCTACAAAACAAAAACAAAAGAACGCATTTTGCATTAATTATTTCATAATACATTATGAAAAAGTCGGAAATGTTACCCAAAAAGGAAAAAAAATTGAAACAAAAGCATTTTGGACAACAAAAATCAAATTTGAGTTTAAGGAAATTGAAAGAACAGGCATGGGGGAGGAGTCGAGGAGGCGCATGTTAACTCAACACGCGTATGTTAAATCCTGTCTTTGCCCTCTCTCTTAACAAGAAAAAAAAAAAAAAGAAAAAAAGAAATTGATCAACCTAGATAAAATAGCAGAAGAGAGCTGTGAGAGGAAACAAAAAAAAAAAAATTGAAGAAAAAAAAACCGCCATTGAAATGATGAAGCAAAGCTCATCGGAGGCAGTGTCATCGTCTTCTTCATCAGCCGCCGCGGACCAATCTCATCCCTCCGTTTCTTCATCTTCATCGGAGAAGCCTCTCTCGTCGTCTTCGATTTCTCCAGCGGAAGACCTTCAGGTTGGATCGTCGAGAGATGGAAGCGGAGGTGCGCAAGAGATCGTAGCCGTCGATCGGCCAGGAGAGTACACGGCGTTGTGTAGATGGACGGTTGAGAGCTTCCCACGTGTTAAAGCTAAGGCACTGTGGAGCAAGTACTTCGATGTAGGAGGCTACGATTGTCGTCTCCTTGTTTACCCTAGAGGTGATTCTCAGGCTCTTCCTGGTTACATCAGCATCTATCTTCAGATCATGGACCCTCGTGGTACTACTTCTTCTCGTTGGGATTGTTTCGCTAGCTACCGTCTCTCTATCGTTAACCATGTCGATGATTCTTTAACAATCCATAAGGATTCTTGGCATAGGTTCTCTAGTAAGAAGAAATCTCATGGATGGTGTGATTTCACCTTAAACTCTAGTATTTTGGATCCTAAGATGGGTTTTTTGTTTAACAACGATTCGTTGCTTATCACTGCTGATATCTTGATTCTAAACGAGTCTGTGAGCTTTAGCCGTGATAGTAACAATGAGGGCCAGTCGCTGTATAAGGAAAATTCCATAGCTGGGCCAATGCCGGATGTGTTGAGTGGGAAGTTCACTTGGAAGGTAAATAATTTTAGTTTGTTTAAGGAAATGATTAAGACACAGAAGATAATGAGCCCTGTTTTCCCAGCTGGGGAGTGTAATTTAAGGATTAGTGTGTACCAGAGTGTGGTTAATTCGCAAGAATACATTTCTATGTGTTTGGAGAGTAAAGAGACCGAGAAGACTTTGGTTTCGGATAGGAGCTGTTGGTGTTTGTTTAGGATGTCAGCTTTGAATCAGAAGCCTGGCTGCACTCACATGCATAGAGATTCTTATGGGAGGTTTGCTGCTGATAATAAGAGTGGGGACAATACGAGCTTGGGCTGGAATGATTACATGAAGATGTCTGACTTTATGAACCCGGAAGCTGGGTTTTTACTCGATGACATGGCTGTATTTAGCACCTCATTCCATGTTATCAAAGAGTTCAGTAGCTTTACTAAGAATGGAGGGTTGGTTGGGGGAAGGAATGGGCCTGGAGCTAGGAAGTCAGATGGACACATGGGAAAATTCACTTGGAGAATTGAAAACTTCACAAGGTTGAAGGATCTTCTAAAGAAGCGGAAGATAACAGGTCTTTGCATAAAAAGTAAGAGGTTTCAAATTGGAAACCGGGATTGTCGACTTATTGTTTATCCCCGAGGTATGTAAGTGCTCTAGATTGTCTACATTGGAATTGTAGTGTATTCACAAGATTTTTATGCTATGCTGTTTTAGCTCGGTTCCAAAAATTCTGCTTTTCCTTCTTAATGAGTTGTCTGATTGCTGCATTTGTAGAGTTCAATATCTGAACTGATGGTCTTACTCTTATGGCCTCAGGGCAGTCCCAGCCACCATGCCATCTTTCTGTATTTCTTGAAGTGACAGATTCACGAAGCTCAAGTGATTGGAGCTGTTTTGTTAGCCACCGACTATCAGTTGTGAACCAGAGATTGGAGGAGAAGTCGGTGACAAAGGAATCTCAGAATCGTTACTCGAAGGCTGCAAAGGATTGGGGTTGGCGTGAATTTGTGACACTTACTAGTTTGTTTGATCAAGACTCTGGATTTCTTGTTCAAGACACTGTTGTATTCTCCGCTGAGGTTCTTATCTTAAAAGAGACATCTTTAACAAAAGAGTACGTGGATGCGGAATCAGCTAATTCAGTTTCACAGAATGAGAACAACGTAAAAAAAAGTTCATTTACTTGGAAAGTGGAAAATTTCTTAGCCTTCAAGGAAATAATGGAAACACGAAAGATTTTTAGCAAATTCTTTCAGGCTGGTGGGTGTGAACTCCGGATTGGTGAGTGGTTAGACTTTTTCCTTATCTACCATCTTCGATTATTAATGTTTATGAACTACAATTGCTTAATGTGTGCTTTGTATAATGCAGGTGTATACGAGTCCTTTGACACCATATGCATATATTTAGAGAGTGACCAATCTGCGGGTACAGATGTGGACAATAATTTTTGGGTTAAGTACAAGATGGGTATTCTGAACCAAAAGAATCCGACCAAAAGTGTGTGGAAGGAGTCATCTATATGTACCAAGACATGGAATAATTCTGTTCTACAGTTTATGAAGGTGTCTGACATGTTGGAGGCTGATGCTGGGTTTCTTTTGCGTGACACTGTTGTTTTTGTGTGTGAAATATTGGATTGTTGTCCTTGGTTTGAGTTTTCGGACCTAGAGGTTAGTTTATGCTCCATTTATCTATAAACAAGTTAATACGAACTCTTCCTTTGTATATATATCTTCTGCATCATGGAGTTTTTCCCTTTCTTTCTTGCACCCTTGGAGACCTTTTATATTCTTGATCTTACATTATGGATTCTATGTCTGGTCTATTCTTTTGCCAGGTATTGGCTTCAGATGATGACCAAGATGCCTTAACCACTGATCCTGATGATATTATTGATTCTGAGGAAAGTGAGGGCATAAGCGGAGATGAGGAAGATACATTCCGAGATTTTCTTTCCCGAGCTGGATTCCATCTCACGTTCGGGGAGAATCCTTCACAACCACAAGTTACTCTCCGTGAGAAGCTTCTAATGGATGCGGGTGCAATTGCTGGGTTTCTTACTGGCTTGCGTGTATATCTTGATGATCCTACTAAAGTAAAGCGTTTACTTCTTCCAACTAAAATATCTTGTAATGATAGAAGCAAGCTAACAAAGAGTGAGGAATCTTCACCCAGCCTGATGAATTTGCTGATGGGTGTTAAAGTTCTACAGCAAGCAATTATTGATTTACTTCTAGATATTATGGTAGAGTGTTGCCAACCTTCAGAGGAAGGCTCTCACTCTGAGTCGTCTTTATTG
>NC_025700.1:24144377-24162282 GCF_000633955.1 Camelina sativa | reverse complement strand
TATTTTTGGTCTTTAGACAAAATGGCCGGAACAGTCTGAGGAGCTATTGGGATTGATTGTGAATTCACTTAAAACCCTTGATGCGGCTGTTCCTCAAGGTTGTCCAGAGCCTAGACGACGACCAAACTCTGCTCAAAAGATTGCTCTTGTTTTAGACAGAGCGCCCAAACATTTGCAACCAGATTTAGTTAGTCTGGTTCCAAAATTGGTTGAGCATTCAGAGCACCCCCTGGCTGCGTATGCACTTATTGAACGGCTTCAAAAGCCTGAAGCTGAACCAGCGTTGCGTGAACCAGTACGTAGTCTCTCTATAGCCTTTCTTTCCCTTGTTGTACTCTTTTTTTTGTATGTTGGAGGCCTAGGAGAATGCATGAGAGAGTGTAAGTTCTTATCATGATCCAGATGTTTGAACATCTCCTCCATCTGACGTTTTTCTTTGGAACAGGTATACAATGCTCTTACCCAGTTAGAATGTGACAGTGAAGTGTGGGAGCACTTACTTATTCAGTCATTTGAGCTTCTGAATGACTCAAATGAGGAAACGCTTGTGGCGGGCATTCATTTTACATTTAAGACTGCCTCCCAGTGCCAACACCTACCTGAAGCCGTAAGCATTCATGTCTCAGTTTTTCTTCTTTGTTGTGTGTAAATATTTCCTAATCTCGGCTAACCTTAGATTTTCCTTAAACAGGTAAGTGCAGTGCGTGAACGGCTCAAAAATCTGGGTGCTGATATGTCTCTTTGCGTCCTTGACTATTTAAGTAAAACTGTACACAGTTGGCCTGATATTGCTGAAATGATACTTCGGGACATCAATACTGACGACAGTCCAGTTGGCAATTTTGCAACATTACCCTGCGGGACATTTCTGATTGGTGAAAATGAGACTGCCTCCGAAATGGCGGATTTGATGGATGAACATGAATTCTATGCAAATAGGCAGTTTTTTGATGTCTACATTCTGCTGGAAATGTTGTCCATATCGAGCCTAGCTGAAGAGGCATCTCAAACGTTCGAAAGAGCTGTTGCTCGTGGAGCCATTGTTGCTCAGGCTGTTGCCATGGTCCTTGAAAAACAACGTGTTGAGGGCCCAGATCAGAATGCTACAAGTGGGGAAGCTTCTTTTAAGCATCAAGATCCTGTATTGGAGGGAGAGGCTAGTGAGCAACCAGCCACTGGAGGGATTGATTTCAGGACAATCCTTAATCTTGCTGAGACATTAACTCATTCTAGAGATCCTCAAGTGAGGGGATTTGTGAAAATGCTATACACAATATTATTCAAATGGTTTCCGGATCAGCCCTTTAGGGTTCAAATGCTAAGGAGACTTGTAGATAGATTCACCAGCCCTACGAGTAGCAGCCACGATTTAGACTTAGACTTGGAGATTCTAGCTATTCTGATTTTTCAGGAGCAAGAGGTTGCTAGACCCGTTTTAGCCATGCTGAAAAAGGCTGTGGAACATGCAAATATTGACAGGGCAGCCCTGTGGCATCAATTGCGTGCAAACAAGGAAGAGCTTGTCCGGTTGAAGGAAGAAAAGAAGACGGAGATTCAATCTATGACAAAGGAGAAATTTAGCATCACACAAAAATTAAGTGAATCTGAGGCTGCAAACACCCGTCTTAAGGTATGTGCTTACTTCATTTTGTCTGCTGTGAGAGTGTGACGATGCTGGAAGTTTTTGGCATTCTGTGATCATACAGCTTACTAATACTATGTATCAAATGGCAGTCTGAAATGAAAGCTGAGATTGACCGCTTTGCTAGAGAAAAGAAGGATCTGGTAGAACAGTTTCGGGATGTAGAGAGTCAGCTGGAATGGATCCGATCAGAACGTCAAGATGAGATAGATAAGCTCTCGTCTGAGAAGAAAACTCTTTTGGATCGCCTTCACGAAGCAGAGACGCAACTTGCTTTGCTAAAAACTCGAAAGCGTGATGAACTTAAGGTACGGACTTGAAATAAAATGTGGAGAACATGGTTGCAGAAAATGAATAATGATCAGATATTTTATTATTACAGCAAATTGTATATCTCACTTAACAAGTGATGCCATTTTCTTTGTTAAAAATACAGAAGGTAGGAAAAGAGAAAAGTGCTCTAACTGAGAAGCTAAAGGTAACAGAGGCAGCTCGGAAAAGATTTGAAGAAGAGTTGAAACGGTATGCTACTGAAAATGTAACTCGGGAGGACTTACGCAAGTCACTTGAGGATCAAATCAGGCAACTGACACAGACAGTAGGGCAGACAAAAGAAGAGAAACGGGAGAAAGAAGATCAGATTGCTCGGTGTGAAGCTTACATTGATGGAATGGAATCCAAACTCCAAGCTTTCCAGGTTTGATAGAGACAGAACAGATATATGTTTTCTATTTCTGCGTTTCTCGTTTTAGAGCTCACTTAAACTCCTCTGATGTGATGATACTTTTCAACAGCAATACATCCACACACTAGAATCCTCACTTCGAGAAGAGATTTCAAGACATGCGCCACTGTACGGTGCCAATTTAGAGTCTCTATCGATGAAGGAACTGGACACAATAGCTCGGATCCATGAGGAAGGGCTAAGACAGATACATGCCCTTCAACAACGTAAGGGACACACTTTATCACATGGTCTCCCTCAGGGTCACACACTTTACCCGACTACACCGCCTCAGCTTCCTCCAATGGCGATCGGTTTGCCACCTCAGCTTGTTCCTAATGGTTCAGGGGTTCACTCAAACGGCCATATCAACGGTTCCGTCAGGCCTTGGTTTAGCCACCACACCTAAAAAAAAAAATACGTCTTTTTTCCATAGGAAGACTACGACAAAAGTATGATGGCCTCTTGAGTTTGTTTTTGAGGTAAAATCAATCAATCAACATCATCAATGTTTAATTTTCCTTATATATTTATTTTTCTCTCAGATTTTCTGGGGGTCTTATTTTGGCTGTGGCTCAAAGTAGAAGATTAATAAAAAATAGAGGGATGGGATACGTATGCACAAATTTCACTGTGAAAGAAAAAAAAATGTTGTAAAAGCTGTTTTGGAATCAACAGTTGCAAACATGCAAAGAGCCTTCTGCTTCTCTTTGTTTTTTTTTTTTTTTGGCTCATGTCTCTCAGAATTCGGGTATAAGCTAAGCTTGGGAGGATTGCACTGACAGGAAAGCTTTTTTATTTGGTAGATCACTAAACACTTTCTAAAGTTTGAATTTGCAGACTAGCATTTATTAAGATATGCTTATTTAGAGAGAAATCTTGTAAAAATTGGTTAAATTCAGATCAAATAAAACCGGATTAAATGATTATCGGTTATAGATCGGTTCAAAAGGGAAAAGTAAGATTTTAGGTAAAACGAAAAGCTTGTGTAGTTTTCTAAAGAATTATATCTCAGTTTTCTAAAGAATTATATATCGGTTTGAGTGTACAAATGAGATTGTTAAGATTTAAATTTTACAATTAGAATAAAATTACATATGGGTTTGTTTATAAAAGAGCAGTTTAAGTTTTTTTTATTTTACAATAATGTATATAAATTTTGTTTTCTTATTTTATAAGGAGGTGAATAAAGAAGTTCAGTCTTATGGGTGAACCCAAAATTTGTTTGCCTTCGAAAATACTTAATTTTTTCTATTAGAAAAAAATGCAAAATTTCAAACAACACATGATTGTTGCTTAGTCAACATTTTTTGGAAAATAGATAAACTTTCTATTAAATATATATGTTGTTTTATATGAGAGCTAAAAAACTTGAATCATTTTTATGTGTTTATTCAGAAATATAAATTATCAATCATGGAGTAGGGATATTTGAGAATGTAGGTTGCAACAACATTGTATTCCTTTACAATAGCCCCCCGGATATCCGTAGGTAGCGCACACTGAGTTGCAGTCTGGCTTAATTCCATGTGAACATACCCCTGGACAAAATTCATCATTTACTGACCTTGCTTCTGATCCTGTAAATAAATTAGCATACACTCATTATTATGCAGTATTACTATATTCCTTAAAAGTAATTGTATACTATGAAACTAATAAATTTAAATTAATAAATATATATATATATATATATATATATTTTACTTATTGCTTGAGCTACCAATCATGGAGTGATATTTTAATAATGTTTAGTTAACAGAAAAAAATATGAGCAAGAAATTTTGTGTCTTTGTGGGAAGAGAATAACATTCTTTATGTTCTTCAAAATTTTGAAACTTTAACTATTACTAATTATAGTATATTTAATTAATGTTTGGTTGACAAAAATAATAATAATCATAGTATATATATATTATGATGCATTAGTCTTATTTATGTAGTTGACAAACCTGTGATCAAGAACATTAAAATGATAGAAACTGCAATGAAAGGGTATTGAGATCTCCGAATATCCATCCCTCTATTTTTCGTTTTTTTAAATCTTGTTTTTTTTTGGATGATTTTGGAATAGGTATAGAGATTTGAAGCTACTTATATAGTCAAATTCTGAAATCTTAGTCAAATATATAAAATTCTATTCAAACCTACCAAATTTATTGTTTTGAAATTTAGTCAAATATACAAAATTCTAGTCAAACCTACCAAAATTATTGTAAAAATGAATTAGGATGTGGTTGTCTCTTGAAAATGAATTGAATTAGTATGCATTAACTTTGACTTTGTAGTATAAATCTTTATACATACTATAATAAACACAATATTTCAAAGATAAAAATTCTTTTATTTCAACTTATGATATATTATAAATATGATATCGTATGTTTAAAATATATGGAAAATGATACTTTCCAAATTATTTAAATTTTTTGAAAAATATATAGTAATGTTCATATTGTAATCAAGAGGTAGGGGTACCTCAAGGAGTTTAAGATGTGAAATAGGACGAATTCAGAGAAGGATTTGATGAACTTTACAAACACTCAAATGTATTTGAAAATAAATTCGATTAAAAACTTATAAACACTTTTTTTTATTTGCAATAAAGTTGTGACCTAGGTTGCATGGAAACGGAAACGGATATGCGGAAGCGAAACGTTTCGGAAACGGAAAACGATTTTTTTTTCTAAAATTAGGAAATATAAACGTTTTGAAAACGTATGGATATAAACATGTATATATATGTATATATTTATAGATATATATATAAATATATAATAAAACACTAAACATAAAAATCATATCAAAAAGCTTCAAAAAAACAAAGCTTCAAAATATAAATTTTAAATAGTTTAATTAAAACACTAATAATATTATATATTTATATCTATAATAAAGTTTTATATTTCCAAATTATTTATTTATTAAGTTTTAAACTAAAAAAAAGTTTATGTCGTGTTACCAAAACGGAAATGGAGTTTCCAAATAGAAATTTCTAGGAATCGTGTTTTTGTGCCTTGTTTCCGAGTTTCCGTTTCCGAAACGTTTCGGAAACAGGAACCGGACCTCGAAAAGAGTTTCCATGCAACATAGGTTATGACGGCTCTGTCATTCTATCGCAAATCCCTTGCAAATTCGTTCTTAGTTTGCGAGAAAATTAATTTACTTACCAGTATCTAGCCAATCCTTTATATATTAGTGAGGTGGCACTCCCTCGTAAATTTATTTACTAACATATGCATCTCTTCTAAATTTTCCTAGCAAATTGATTCGTTTGTTATAGTGTTGGAAGGTCTGGTGGAATGAAAGAACAACAAGATCCAAGTCCCACAACAACCTCACAATGTCACTCAAGCTCAGATCTCTTTCTCCACGAACAGATCACATACAAATTACAGACACAAAAACCTTTAGCAAAGCTTATAGGAACTCTCGGAAACTCTCTCTTCCTTTTACACAAAATAAATAGGTAGAGTACTCAAATATTATTTTATATATCTATATGGATGATACCTTTGTTTTCAAATTTTATATATTTAGTTGTTTAATTTCACGGTTTAAAAACATTACAGTAGAATCTAGTATTAGTATCCAATGATACTGTGCAACGTCACTAACTTCACTAGGATATATATTACCCGGAGAAAACACCAAAGTTTCAATGCGATCAAATAAGTCCCTCTAATAAAATTCACATTTTAAACATGAAATTGGGCTGATGGTCTTTTTGCCTACAACATTTATTGTTGGAAATAAACAATCTCTCCAGAGATAATGAACTGTTTCTACAGATGATAGATTAAACAGAAGCTGGAACTTGAGAGTCCACTGACTTCAGAACCTCCTCTCCCATCGCCTTGCAGCCAACCAGTTTCTGATCACACATTCAAAAAGACAAAAAACATTAGTACTGTTTGTTGTTGCCTGCTAACACTAACTAGGGAAAGTTTCTAAGGAAAAGTAACCATGTTATAAAGAGACATACAGTTCCTGCGGAGTAAATGTCTCCAGTTCTGAATCCGTTGTTCAGAGCAACCAAAACTGCGTCTTCAATTCTCTTGGCTGCCTTTTCTTCTCCAAGTCCGTATTTCAGAAGCATTGCAGCACTGAGAATTGTTGCCAACGGGTTTGCCTTATCCTGAAAATTCAAAGAATGGACAAATTGTGCTATTTACTTTTGGCATACAAAGTAGTTTTCCCGAGTTTGTTTCTAAGTATAGAGTTAGAACCTGTCCAGCAATATCAGGTGCAGAACCATGTATTGGTTCAAAGAGTCCAGGTCCCTGTATTAAACATGGCAGGTTTATTATGTTCAGACTAGATCATACTGCTACATACTCAAAAGATCAGATTATTGTTTTATATCATACCGAATCACTGAGACTAGCAGATGGCAGCATTCCAATGCTTCCTGTGATCATTGAAGCTTCATCGGATAATATATCACCAAAAATGTTGTTCGTGACGATGGTATCAAACTGCATTTATGAAAAGATCAAATCGTTGTAAGGATTTACACTCGTCCCACATAAATATGTGCTATCAAGACTGACCAGTTTGGCAAATACGCGTACCTGTTTTGGGTCACGAACAAGCTGCATCGCGGCATTGTCAACATACATATGTGACAGCTCAACATCAGGATATTCAGAGGCTAATGCTGTTACTCGTTTCCTCCATAAAATTGAGGCCTGCATAGATGAAAAATTGCATTAGCTTCAGTCTTAAATGCGTTACACATGAAAAAAATGAGAGATGAAAACAAGTCAAAGATCAACCGTACTTCCAAGACATTAGCTTTGTCGACTGAACAAAGCTTGCCACGCCGTTTCCGAGCAGTCTCGAAGGCAACGCGAGCAATTCTATCAATCTGAGGAACATAAGAAATGCTTCATTAGATATTTCTGTAGTACTCAACAACTAGTCCACGGGAATCTTTATCTGAGATTTTAAATGGGGTACCTCGTGAGCAGCATAAACCTCAGTATTAAACCCAACTTCCTCGCCATTTTCATTGGTCTTTATGCCCCTTGGCTCTCCAAAGTAAATACCTGTTACCATGAGGCAGAATATTTAACGATATTGTCCCACTAAAATAACAAGAACTACAATAAGCTCTAATACACTAAAACAACAACAAGTTTGAATACAAAAAATTGAACTGACCTCCTGTAAGCTCCCTAACAACCATTAGATCAACACCTTCAGCTACCTCTCTCTTCAAGGTGGAAGCATCCACTAACTGTATAACAAGCAATAATTTGAGTGACTTCCACACACACGAAACAAATAATTCAGGCCACCATTCTGAGGAGGATGGGGTTACCTGTGAGAGAACTGTAGCAGGTCTCAGGTTTGCAAAGACTTTCAGAGCTGCACGAAGCTGAAGTAAACCCTTCTCAGGCCTCAGATGTTTTTCATTGTTATCCCATTTGTACCTTTTACAAATTATACCAACACGAAAATTAAAAAAAAAAAAAAAGAAAGAGGCAACAAGAGTGATTTCTTGGAACAAGAGAGAGAGAGAGAAGACAGACCCTCCAATGGCTCCAAGAAGCACAGCATCTGATTCTTTCGCAGCAGAGATGGTCTCCTCCGGCAAGGGAACTCCGACCAAATCCAAAGCAGCTCCTCCAATGGGCATCTCCTGGAAGCTAAATTCAACTCCTGATACAGAGCACAAAGTCAATCAATGTCGTAAGAAAACACTCCCCTTTGATTACAAACACCCACGATGAACAAGAGAGAGTGAGAGAGAGAGAGAGAGAACCTTCCAAAGATCCAGCTTGGCGAAGCACATTTTTGGCAATAGAGACAACCTCCGGACCGATGCCGTCACCGGGAAGGAGAGTGATGTTGTATCGTTTATTCCCAGGGGAAGCAACAGCGCATCTTACTCTAAAGGGAGATTGTTTGGAGACAGCTCTGAACGTAGCCGGAACCTTGACCGGTCTGATATTCGTCTGCAGAGCCGCCGCCGCCATTTTAGGGAGAAATGGATTGGTCTTTTGCAGCGTGCGAAACTGAGTTGGAAGTGTGATAGTGTTCTGTAATCGGAATCGTGGGTTGTGATCCGACGGCTAAGCTTAGAGAATATGAGTTTTTTTTAATAAGCCCTAATGCTAAATAATGACGAAGACGATCACTTGTCCACGTTTGATAATTGTTTAAATGGGCCGTTATTAACTTAGCCCATTAAGTTTTAGTCATTTTTTTTTTTTTTTTGCTGGCTATTGTTTTCTTTTTCTCCGGTTTAACTCAATTTTTCCGCGGAAAAAAAAAAGTGAAAACAAAAAAAAATGATATAACCTTCTCAGTCATTCAGAAGGTCTCAGTTTGGATGACTAAATATTAAACTTCATCGCTTAGGAGAGGACCTCACTGCGTACGACGGCGATGACGCAGATCATCAGATCCAGTCCCGTTCTCGCTTTCATCGCCTTACAGATTTCCTTCATCTTCTTCGCTTCAACTCTCACATGCACTTCTGGGTAATGAATCTTTCTCTGGGAAAACCATCTCAATTCTTTCTCGTTTTAGCCTTAGTTCTTCTAGGGTTCTTCCTTCTATTGATGACTTGTGCGGCGTCATTTGATGTTTTTCTCCAAGATCATTGGTTACTTCCTTCTTATGTGCTCTTTGTATGGTTTATTATTGTTGTGCAGGTCTGAGGATAGTTGTTATACCATTACTGGTAGAGTGAAGATTCCACCTAGTAGGTTTCTGATTACACACCATTACTGCTTTTTTCTCCTAGCTTATTGTTTGGTTATGCGACTGCCTTATCGGATCGTCTAGAGCTTATAATCAAATCTCTAGACCTTATAATTTGCTGCTATGCGATCTTCCCGTGTGGTGCTACGAATTATTGTATTCACTTTTCCAATGATTTTTTTAATTGAAGCTTGAATTGTATCAGCATAGGTTAGGTAGGAGCAATTCTCTGAATGTTTTTCATATATTACCTTAACTTTACATTGGTTTGTTCCTAGTATATGAAAATGGTATGTAGTAAAAATCATCTCTTTAATACAACTGTGCCTGAAGTAAGTGTGTTTTGCTTAAGAATTCTGAGTAATATGTTTTGAATGATACTTTCTCGTGTTTATCATTCTTAATCTATGATACATTGAACTCCATGGAACTGATCTATTTAAGTTATTTCCTAGGCAACGTTATTGGTCACACAGAAAAGTTCTCAAATGTCAAAGTTTTACTCAATGGAGGGCACAAGATTACGTTTCTCAGGCCTGATGGCTACTTTACTTTGTATCCTTTTGATCCCTTCAGCTACAACAGTTTCTTTTGAGTATATTACTCACATTAAACTTGCCTTTAATATATATGCCAAAAGAAATTCCCCTTCTGTATTGAGCTTTTTTTGGTGTTGCTAGAAATAGATCAGGAGAACTAAATACTGTATGGTGTCACCAAAAGAAGAGTAATGAAGATAATTCTTAATTTTTGCTGTCCTTAACTAACCGGTTTGTAAAGTCACAAAGTTCCTGCTGGGACTCATTTGATTGAAGTGTCTGCAATGGGCTACTTCTTTTCTCCTGTAAGCTTTTTTTTTTTTTTTTGGTTTTGTATGATTTCCAAAAATGCAGCTTTGTAAGGACCTGGTTCTAATGTAACTATGGTTAACCAAAACTAGGTACGAGTAGATGTTAGTGCTCGGCATCGTGGCAAGGTTCAAGCAACACTAACAGAAACCAGGAGGAGTCTTACTGAGATGGTTTTGGAGCCATTGAGGGAAGAGCAGTACTACGAGGTGATTTTTCACATGAATCTTGTCATTATTGAATTTTTCCCAAGCCTTTTGTTTTTCTTACTTGATTCTGTAAAATACTACAGATTCGAGAGCCTTTCAATGTTATGAACATTGTGAAAAGTCCAATGGGTCTCATGGTGGGATTCATGGTCGTGGTTGTGTTCCTAATGCCCAAACTGATGGAAAACATAGGTACGCATTAATTACCCTCGACTTGTATGGAAACATTCTGCAACTACATAAGTCATAACTAGCACCTCACAATAAGCCAACACATTCATCTTCTGAGCTCTGCCTATATACAATACAAATGTGCACAATGGATGTTCTTGATCTCTTGTCACTGATTCTTAGAGCTCTTAACGCTCGTGAAATGGTTGTTACATTGTAAGTTAAGCACACCTAAATTGTGTCATAAAAAAACAGATCCAGAGGAGATGAAGCAAGCACAAGAGGAAATGAGGAGACAAGGTGTGCCTTCGCTAACGAGCTTGTTGCCAGGCGCTGGGGCTAGCCGCTAAGAAGTTCCCTCGGTTGAGTAAAATGGATGTAATCACGAAAGGAGCAGAGAAAGAAATGACTCTTTTGAATTTGGTTATAACTCTTTTGAGTATCTCTCTATCTGACATGTAAAAAAAGAAGAAGAGGTCTTCTTATCCTTAAGGGCTTGTTGTATACTTAAAATAACACTCTCTAGCTGACTTATTTTTACTTGATGTAATGAGGGAGAATATGTAACATGTTTCAAATATTCTGATTTTACAAAATCTTGCGTTGACTTCACCAGTGTTTGGCAAGACTAGCCCGACCAAAACCTAACCCTCTGGGCTAAGCAGCGAGTCTCGTAAAAAGAAATAAATTAATATTTTTGGCAGAAAATTTTCAATTCCCCCTATGATGAGATGAACTCTTTTAGACTACGGTTTAACCGATCTTCTGAAGCAAAAGCAAAACAACACAGAAACCGAAGAAGACGCATTCATAGCTCCTCCTTGTTGTTCTTCACTTCTCGATTCTCTGATTTTGAATCTCTATCTGACTCACTCTCTCTCTATCTCATTCCTCTCTCTGATCGTGGATTGAGATGGAGAGCTTACCGACGACGGCTCCGTCTAAATCAGAACGACGAGGGAGGTCCTCCAAGTCTTCTCAGAGTTCCTCCAAGCCTTCAGTTATCATGGCTTTCTTCTCTTGCCTCGCTTGGCTCTACGTCGCTGGCCGGTACCTTTTCTTTGCCTTGTTAGTTGATTCGATGGATTAATAGAATAGAATCTCACTCTAGATTTGTTCTTCGGATTCGATTTTCTCCTAGTTTTGGTATCGTGATTGAACTGGTTTCTTATGTATGGTTAGGTTATGGCAAGATGCAGAGAATAGAGTGGTACTCAACAATATTCTTAGGACGAGTTATGATCAGGTTTGTGCCATTCTTAGTGCTCTCTTGAAATGTTTGTTTGTTTCTTAAAAATAGATATTAAAGTGATAATCTTCTTTGGAGGTTGTAGAAGCCTAAGGTTCTTACGGTGGATGACAAGTTGATGCTCCTAGGATGCAAGTAAGTTTAGTTTTGTGGTTGCAATGTGTTTTCCCCGTTGTGCTTGTGATAACAGATTGTTGTGTACTTGATGATTATCTCAGAGATCTTGAGAGAAGAATTGTTGAAACTGAAATGGAGTTGGCTCTTGCAAAGAGTCAAGGCTATCTGAAAAACTCGAAAAGTGGTTCTTCTTCAGGAAAGAAATTGCTTGCTGTGATTGGAGTGTATTCAGGTTTTGGAAGTCATCTAAGGCGTAATTCATTTAGAGGGTCTTGGATGCCACAAGGTAGATTCATCGAGAAACTGTTTTTTCATTTTTACCCATTTGGGGTATTATGATTACTGACTCTTTTTTTTTGTTCTAAAGGTGATGATGCTTTGAGGAAACTTGAAGAGAGAGGAATTGTCGTTCGTTTTGTGATTGGTCGAAGGTTTCTTTCCACTAACTATATCTTTGTTTTATGTTTGATGTATCAAGTTTTTGATGTATAATACTGATGTTAATGTTTTAAGAATTCCAGTCCAAATCGAGGTGATAGCTTAGATCGAAAAATTGACGAGGAAAATCAAGCAAAAAAAGATTTTTTGATTCTTGTAAGTAAATGATATATGAAAAGCATTAAGCATCTTTTGGTTGCCTGCTTTATTGTGTTATGTTAATTTTTGCTTCTTCGGGTTTACTGGTTTGGATTTTAATTTTGTTCTTGGCATTACTGGTATATTAGGATAATCATGAAGAGGCTCAAGAAGAGTTATCCAAGAAAGTAAAGTTCTTCTTCAGTGCTGCTGTTCAAAACTGGGATGCAGAGTTTTACATCAAAGTTGATGACAATATTGACCTAGATCTTGGTAAATTAATACTTGTGAAATGATGTTTTGTCTTATCCTGCTTTAGCAATTCATGCTGAATTATCTTGGTTACAATCCCATACCAACAATTTTACTTGTGTGATAAATTGTTTTTAAATATGGTAGAGGGGTTGATCAGCCTACTTGAAAGTCGACGTGGTCAAGATAATGCTTATATAGGGTGTATGAAGTCTGGGGAAGTGGTTTCTGAAAAGTTCGTATCATACCCAACTTTCTTATATTTGCCTGTCATTGAACTAAGTAATTTCCATCTACATGGGTCTGTGTTCAGGGGAGAGCAATGGTATGAGCCAGAATGGTGGAAATTTGGGGATCAAAAATCGTAAGTGAAAGCAATACTTAAAGGGTCTTCTGTGAAATCAAGATCTTCGTTGGTATTGTGCTGTAACTCAATATTATTCCTTCATTACATCTAGGTACTTTCATCATGCAGCTGGTTCACTGTTAATACTATCTAAGAATTTGGCTCAGTATATAAACATAAACAGGTTGGGCTCACAATCTTAAATTCCCTTGAAGAATGTCATTGGCATTGTTCCATGTTCGGTTCACCACTCATCACATGTTCTTTTCTTTCACATATACATAAATGCAGTGGATCATTGAAGACATATGCGTTTGACGATACCTCCATAGGGTCTTGGATGATTGGTGTTCAGGCAACGTACATAGACGACAATCGCCTTTGCTGCAGCAGCATCATACAAGGTTTGTTTTTAATATCTTTAATATGATTTGACTTTGCATATGTATATGCTCAAATCTGAGTATTACCCTTTACTTTTACAGACAAGGTGTGTTCTGTGGCTTGATCAAAGGGAGTGTCTTCCAGCAAAGCCTCTGGTGTATCCATGGCGCTTCTGTGAGGTGGGCTCTTTGGAATGTTACCCGAGTTAAGATTGATTCAGAATCAAATTATCATATAGGGTATACTCAGGAATTTTAGTTAGAAAACAAAAACAAAAACATTATTAAGTTACATAACTGACCACAAATAGTAGACTCAATCCCGGCTTCGAACTATAAGTTTGAGTGATGGAGTAATTTTCTTTGGAACTTCTAAATGAAAAAATACTTTACTTCTTCTTCTTACTCTCTTGTTTTGACATTTCTGATGATTGATACGCTCATGGCTGTCCATGTGATGATGCACATAGTGATACAGTCATATAGTTACATTTTTTTTTTTTTTTGTTTTTGAAGTAGTCTTGGTTTTAAGATTTAATTATGTATTTAGCTTTCAGCGGACCATAAGGTCTGTTTACTTTTCCAAATGAGTCTGGACATCTTCTGCATAAGTGTAACCTGCAAATTACAAGTTTTAAAATTCTTTAATACAAGCGATTATATGCTTCTTCTACGGTGATATCATCTATTATTACAAAGTTCACAACGAGTATCTGAACAAAACATCTTATTATTTTGCAAACATGTGTTTTGTTTATT
The DNA here is from genome assembly GCF_000633955.1 of Camelina sativa. Taxonomy (NCBI): domain Eukaryota; kingdom Viridiplantae; phylum Streptophyta; class Magnoliopsida; order Brassicales; family Brassicaceae; genus Camelina; species Camelina sativa. Next base: position 24,148,292 of record NC_025700.1, on the reverse strand, counting down.
TCGGTAATCTCATAATTAAACCTGTACTGGAATAATCCAAACTATCATTGGCACAGATGGATTTGTGACCAAACTTTTAACGGATATTTCTTGAATCACTCTATGAAGTATGAACACATATTTGATATTATAATAAGTTTTTTTTTTTCGATGTTTCCTCAATTAATATATGTAGGATATAAATATATTTATATGTATCTCATGAAAGAAAATAGATTTCATATACTAGTGAAAGAAAATATATGTATATATACGAATAAGAGTCGGACACTTAATCACTCATCCCATTGGAGTCATGATTCAATATTCAAATACTGATAACATGTTGCAATTGACTAATGTAAAGTTGTGTTTTGATAAATAATGAAAACAAAAGTTGGTGTCATATCGACTACATTTTCCACCATCAGCAAAGGTAATATAAGAACAGGTTGCATTAGAATACACTATATGTATTTCTGAACTACTTATTATAAAATGTGTTATGTGTGGATAAGCTAATTTATTTGAAAAAGGAGTCACTATATATAAGAACGACCTGGTCTCCTCAAGTGATTTTTTTTNCAGTTTGTGGTTGATTGCCTTGTTGTTGATTCTCTCTTTGGTGATTTCATCTTGTGGAGCTTCAACTCAGTCATACAAAATCCGCAAACATTGTAAGTAGTCTGATGATTTTTCATTCGATTTAAACCATATTTGCTTATTCTTGTATGACGACTAACGTAGATTTATTTAACAACGATGTCAGTGAATAGAAGAACACCACCTAGTGATTCAAAGCCCGCACCCCAGTATCTTAGCAAGCAAGAAAGAAAACTAGAGAAGCATAGATCTGCTGTATATGGGTTGTGGTGGTTAGACGAACTGATTTTTAAATATTACTAGATGGGTATCCGCGTTATGTCGCAAGATTTTTTTTTTTTTAACTTTCGGTTTAATGTAATATTTGTACAAATTCAAGTAATTTAAGTAAAAGTTTTGTCCAAATTCTAGTAATTTACTTCCAAATCTAAATTTATTTCTCAATCATTTGGTTACTACAACTTGTGTAGACTTTTGATCGTGTGTTCGTTCATCTCTTACCTTTTTTTTATGGATCATCCTTTTTCCAATGCATGAAAAACAATGATCTTACAAGAACTTTTGCATGAACCTTGAACAAAGGAGAAGCTATGGGAAACTTTTACAAGTGAGAGTGTTGTTCTATGAATTTAAACCATACCACAAAATAATTCTATGATTAGGCTTTTAAGATATTAAAAAAAAAAATCAAATAGGTTTATGATAATCATGTATTCATGAGTTGTTGGATATGTACATTAATAATCATATAGAATCATATATGAGTTGTTCGATATATCATCGATAATCATATATTCATGAGTTGTTGGATATATCATCGATAATCATATATTCATGAGTTGTTGGATATATCAATGATAATCATATATATTCGAATGGGTTGAGATCACGTGTAACATCGCCATCAATCACTAAAATTTTGGTTTTCCATAGAAGACAAGACGCTTAATAACTTTCAACTTTTCAAGCTGAATAATCCTCGAACTTTGTAAGTGGCGTTACGATCTTCAGTCTGAGACGACAAAAAATAAAAATAAAAATATCTATAAGTTCTAATTAAATCCTAATTAAAACAGCTAATAATGTGTATTTATTGAAATTTGATTGTTTGTCTTTTGCAAGTGAGAGGTGTCAGCTGACAAATACAAAGAAAAAAAAGAACTTTAAAAAACTGATATGGTAGGATGGAGAGACTTTGTTTTGCTTTTACTGTATTGATTCTATTTTGTAGTTTATGAAAGAAAGAAAAACACAGAAAATGAACCAAAAAAGTATTTTAATATGTTTCTTACATTAGCTACTAATAAAACGTACCGAAGTTACAGAAGTTTAGGTTATAAAGAAAATTAGATCCATATTTGCGCATGAGTCATGACCATATTTTTGTTTGAGATTATGTTTATTTTGATCCAACATCGATGTCATAATATTTAAACAAATTAAATAGTTTATAACTGATTTTCGATTATTTTATAATAATGTAATTGGATCGATGTCTATTAGGGTTGGGATAATTCGTCCATTTAGTCCACCATCAACCCTGACATTTACCACCATATAATTAAATAATACAAAATTTATTACTTAATATTCCTATTTTTTCTATATTGCTTGCTATAATTGTACATTCAACTAAAAAACAAGTTGACCAAAAAAAAACTAAAAAAAAAAAAGTAAATCGAATAAGAAGTTCCAAACTTAGATGTCAAGTAAGTAAGCTTGGTTGCAGGCGAGGACATGCCTGCTTGACCAAATTATGTTTCTATCGTCCTAGCTCTACAATACTTTTAATTCTTCTTTCCATGTGTTATCAGTTCAAAGAAACGTGTTGGTGACTTGGTGTTGCACTGACCAATGTAAGAGGCGAAATGTCAAGAATGTGCTTAAGGGTTTAGGGTTTCGATTATAAAAAATAGGTTGGTATCGTTCGACTACAATTTCCACCGTTAACTAGATGCGTGTGGATGAGCTCATTTATTTGAACAGAAAGAGTCAGTAAACTCATAAGAACGACTTAGTCTCCTTAAGAGTTCTTTTCATTCTTCTTTTTTTGAGAGATGACTCAAAGTTAAAGTCAAAGTCATCTCAAATATTTTCTTATATCTCCAAAAGTCTTGATAGAAATGATAACTTTGGGTGAACCAAAAAAAAATAAGAATGATAAATTTCGTTTTCCCATGACTACGTCGAAGACTCTTCTTAGTTATACTAAGACAGACTATATGGTTTCTCTACGCTACCTTCATTCTACACCTCATGTTTAAAATTTCAATTAGTATAACTATAAATACATGTCCATGCGTAGAACTAAGATATAAGAAAATGAAGGGAAACTTGTGGTTGATTGCTTTGTTTTTGGTTCTCTTCTTGGCAATTTTCTCGTGTGCAGCTTCAACTCCACCATATGAAATCCGCAAGCTTTGTAAGTAGTCTCAGTATATATTTTTCTATATATTTTTGCCGTAAATTTATATGATTTATGTTAATTTATCTAACAGTGAATATAAAAACACCACCTAGTGGTTCAAGGCCCGCACCCCAATTTCATTAGCTAGCGTGAAAGAAGAACACTAGAATTGCCGTCAATGGGTCATGGTGGTTAGATGAACTGATTTTGAAAGATATAAACAGGGTGCACAGTTAAATATTTTGTATTTTATAGTTTTACATTTGTTAATAAAATTAGATTCATATATTTATGGAATTATAACTTTTGAAATAATATTACATATTTGCTTTGTGATGATAATATATATAATTTGAATTCATGGGTTAATCATTATCCATTTCATCATAATTCAACAAATTATATGGTTTTATAATTAAATTTTCAATTAATTTTTATCTGAATGTAATTGCATATGCATTTTTTTTGTCAACCACACTTTAATTAAAATATTAATTGTGTCATCATTAATCTGCAATTTATATTATTGGCTCAACTTCAGTTGTAAACCTCTTTCTACTTATTACAAGAATGATAAGGAATTGAACCAGAGCTCAAGCATTCTATATTTTTTTTTTATGTGATGTTGTTTTAGGTGTTCGCAAGATTTGTAATAGCCAGTCTCTTTGACTAGTTTCCAATATTCTTGGTTTGTAGCAATGGAAAAAAAATTATCCGATAATTTTTAGGGTATAGATTATTAGGTGGTGTGAAAAGACAATTAATTCGTAAATTAATGTGATAAAGATAATAAAGGGATGGTTGACAAAACAAATATATATATATAATGATAAAATTTGATTATATATTACGATAGATGTGGGCCTGTGACTTGTGAGATCTCTTTGTAATAGAACTTGTTAAAAAAAAAAAAAAAAAAAAAAAAA
>NC_025700.1:24127776-24144322 GCF_000633955.1 Camelina sativa | reverse complement strand
ATATATATATATATATATATATATATATATATATTTATTTATCCTATTTCTAAAATAATACAACAAAATCATATATTTATATATATTAAAATTCCTTATTTTGTATACACAATTGGTATATTAAGTTTTTAATATAAGAAGCTGGTTGTTCAAAAAAAAATATATGTACACAATTGCTAAATTTTTAAAATGACGTGTTACTATTGAAAAAGATGCATACTTCGATTGGTGATCAAAATTTAGAAAAATAATAAGGAGGAATATCACATTCCTCTCTATTCCACATTTTTTTTTCCTTTACATTCTAAAAAAAAAGTAACAATAGAACAAAAATGTTCATCCCAAAAATTGATGAGGAACAAATAGAACGAAAAAGAAAAGAACAAATATTAAAATTCGTTTTTCTTTCAAAATAAACAAAAAATATGTTTATTAATAAAATTTCAATTTTGTAATATAAAAACTTTTATATTTTCACAAATATTGACAGAAAAAAATATTTTTGATAGGAATTTTATGTCTAACTAATCTTAAGGCTCTATTTGAAAATTGTATGAATACTAAACAAGTTTAAATTACTCTTAAAATTTTATTGTATGTTAATATTAATTATATATAGTTAATATAATATATCTAAAATTTAATTGACAAATTTTCTTTTAAAATCAAATGTAAAATTTATCATAAGTACATTACAAATAATATTAGTATTATCACTGAAATTTAATTTATTAAATATTTTTATTGTTTGATTACCATTTAGTATTTTGTTCATTCTCTACAAATTTACTTTTCATTCCTCAAAAACTATTTATTTCATTCTGCATTGTTCTTTTTATTTTTTCATTTTATTTTTCTAATGGTTACCAGTGTTTGGAATTCAATGGTTTATTACCAAGTAAGTACCAACAAAAATATAAGTGATAATTGGTTAATTAAACATTAGGTGTTTCATTTCAAAGTCTAAGTTTGTTTATTACTGTTTATTTATTAAAAAGGATAAAAGAGTAACCAAGGATAACGAAACAAAACTTAAATAGGAGGAACAATTGAGGATTTGGAAGATTTTGGATTACAACAACACCTCCTTAATGCTCGACAATAACCTCCTGGATACCCTAAGCTAATGCACAGTGTGTCGCAGTCTGGTACTGCTGCCACAGAACATACCCCTGGACAAAAATCCGTTATTGGATCTGGTCTTACACCTGTAAGTATTTTACCAAAAAACCAAGCATACGTTATATATCACAAATATGCTACAATTAGTATATGTAATGGCATTATATAACCCTTAAAAGTGGGTTTAAGAATGAATTTTTGTTTGTTTGTGTGGGAAGAGAAAGTATCATTCCAAAATAATTCCAAAATTTGAAACTTTAACTTTAAATAACCGTAGATCATATCATGATAATTAACTATAAGCATATATATTATGTGTTATTGACTAACCTGTGATTAGCATTGCAATGATAGAAACTGCAATGAAAACACATGGAGATCTTCGAAAAACCATTACTAATGTCTTGTGAATCCTTTTTGTTTGGATGTTTTGGAGTAGTTGTCAAGATTTAAAGCTCTATATATACACAAATTCTGAAATCTTAGTCTTTTGGCAACAAATCAGTATGTTATTAATATCTATCTTTAAAAGATATATATCTATATATATATTTATATAAAGATATTATAAATGTCATGCTTTAAGAGTTATATATCTATATATGTATATAGATATAAAAGATATATATATATCTATATACATATATAGATATATATATATATATCTATATTATTATTTCAGCAATATTGTATAATAAAATAACTATAACAAGTGAAATATTAGTTAAAATGTCATTGCAGGGCCTTGTTCTTTTTACTGTCGCGCGATCCCACCTGCGACTATTTTTAGGCAAGTTAATCCCTTTTTAATAAAAGGGAAGTACACAACATAGTTTTTGTAGATTTTATATTTTTAATAAATGATTACAAATGGTTACAAATAGGTTATAGATAAGTTATAGAATAATTTATATATTAATTGGTTACACTTAAATATTGGGTGCAACCTTAATTTGGAATATTCCAAATTGATAATTGATATATTAATGGTAACAAATAAAATCATAGATATTCCAAACTGTATTTTCGGAAGATTTTAGTCTGATATCAAGTTGTTTCCAAAGATTTTTAAACACAATATTACAAATTTATTTTCTACATATTTTATTGATAAACCACAACTTTCAATAAAAATTAGGACCTGTGATAGAGCACAGATTGAAAATTTTTATTTATATTATAATTTTAAAACTTACATACTTTAGCACGGGTTAAATTTTTATATACTCTAGCACGGATTAAATTTTTATATACTCTAGCACGGAAGCTATTGGACCCACTCTAATAGGGGTTAATAATTTTATATAGCACAGATTAAAATTAACAATATAAGACTTACATAATAGATTTACATTTCATGAGTGATATTTACCATAAAAATTATTTGCATGAGTTGTATCCAAATAATATTATAAACAATTACATATCTAATATTTTAAAGATAATAAAATGTATTTCAACTTGTGCTTTAGCACGGTCCAAATCTAGTATCGTAAATATAAGCATTTTAAAGGGTAAAACTGTTAATTCTGTAAATTTTTAATTAAAATCTTTTTTTTATATTGTTAATTATTTTGTACATCGTCTCCTTCGCAGATCTTAATCAATGGATTCAAAACCAGCGACTGTCGCTACTTTTAATTCAAGGTATAGGTGGTGTCGCTAATTATTTTGGCGATCCGAAATCCTAAGATTTAAGTCGCAGGGACTGGAAAATGGGAGAGATGAAGATTTTGAAAGAGAAATAAAGCTGTTTTATTGGTCGCCGATCGCCATCGCCGCAACAATAAAACGAACAGGGCTGTAATCTCTTACATTAAATTCATTAATCAACAAGACCACGTTTTTTTTTTTTTTGTTGAAATGTTAAATTTATTGATAAACAAAAAAGAAAATTATGTACAAAAAGTTTGGTAGAAGCTTGTAAAAAAAAAAAAAACAGAGCAGAGCAGAGCTTTTCAAAAACAGAGTATGGGACAAACGGTCCAGGAGACTAGACCAGTGTTCCATAAGAGGACTCACAACATTTCGCGGACGTTGGAGACTTGTTAACCGGAGAGTGACCTCATCGACAACCATATAAGTGAGGGCAAAGTAGCTACGGGGGGGCCCCTATTGTGGATACGCCCATTACGTTCCCGCCATACAAAATATATCACCGTCTTGAAGAGGAGACGAAGGAGAGCTACGTCGATGGATGGGGAGGTTTTACGGGTGAGAACCCTCGAAGTGATGGACCAGTCAGGGTTTGGAGTGCGACGGAGTAGTGGAATGCTCAAAGCTGACCAAATAGAGAACGTGTACGGGCAGGCAAAGAAAAGGTGGTCCCGAGACTCGTTCCACTCACCACACAGGGGACAGGACTAATACAAATGAAGATATCTGAAATACTTTAGGAACAAAAAAAAAAATATCAGAATTTTTCGGTTGGGTTCAGGGTTCGGTTCGGTTCGGGATTCAGATTTAGATTTTTTTCTTCTCCCTCTTATTATAAAGTTTGACTTTTCTGAATTAAAAAAAAAAAAATTGTCGGTATAAAATTGTTATACACACTCTCGTATATTCATTCGTGGATTAGAGATCACTCAATCCAAAAATAAAAATAAAAATAACACGTTCCCAATCTGAGTTAGAACATTCCGAATTCTCTGATTTGATTTGCGATTCGAAATTTTCAAAATTGCGAAATGGGGAAACCGACGGGGAAGAAGAAGAACAACAACAATTCCGAAATGCCGCCGACGGAAGCTTCCGGCAGCGGCGGCGGAGGTAAGATCGGAAAAACCTTCGATCGTTCCACCACGAAGTTATTCGACGAAGATATGACGATCTTCATCAACCGAGCATTAGAGCTCAAAGAAGAAGGAAACAAAATATTCCAGAAACGTGATCACGAAGGAGCGATGTTAAGGTACGATAAAGCCGTTAAGCTTCTGCCTAGAGATCATGGGGACGTAGCTTATCTGAGAACGAGTATGGCTTCTTGTTATATGCAAATGGGGTTAGGTGAGTATCCTAACGCGATTAACGAATGTAATCTTGCTCTAGAGGCTTCTCCTAGGTATAGCAAAGCTCTGTTGAAACGTGCTCGGTGTTACGAGGCTTTGAATAAACTGGATTTCGCGTTTAGGGATTCTCGCGTTGTGTTGAATATGGAAGCAGAGAATGTTTCTGCTAATGAGATTTTCGAGAGGGTGAAGAAGGTTTTGGTTGGTAAAGGGATTGATGTTGTTGAAATGGAGAAGAATTTTGTTAATGTGCAGCCTGTTGGAGCTGCTCGGTTACGTAAGATTGTTAAGGAGAGGTTGCGGAAGAAGAAGAAGAAGAAGAAGACGGCGATGATGATGATCGCTGAAAAAGATAAGAGTAATGAAGCTCTTGTCGTCGAGGATGCGAAAGTTGAGAATGGAGAGGAAGCTGATAGCGGGAAGAAAGAGAAAGGGAATATAGTGGCGAGAGAAGAGAAGAAGCTAGAGGATAAGGTTGTGGTTGAGGAGAAGAAAGTGAGTCCTGTTATGGACAAAGAGGTCATTGCTTCGGTGATTGTTGAACGAGGAGGGAACGTTAAGGAGGACACAACAGTGACTAGGACAGTGAAGTTGGTTCATGGAGATGATATACGGTGGGCGCAACTGCCGTTGGATTCTAGTGTTTTACTTGTACGAGACGTGATCAGGGATCGGTTTCCTGCTCTGAATGGTTTCCTGATCAAATATAGGGACTCAGAGGGTGATTTGGTTACCATTACTACGACAGATGAGCTGAGGCTGGCTGCATCTACGAGGGAGAAACTTGGTTCCTTTAGATTGTATATATCTGAAGTTAGCCCCAATCACGAACCAACTTATGATGTCTTGAACAACGAAGAAACAGTTGATAAGTTTGCCAAGGGATCGAGTAGTGTCGCGGATAATGGAAGCGTCGGAGACTATGTTGAATCTGCGAAAGCGTCTACTGGTCTTGAGCATTGGATTTTCCAGTTTGCGCAACTGTTCAAGAATCATGTCGGGTTTGATTCAGATTCGTACTTGGACCTTCATAACCTTGGGATGAAACTGTATACAGAAGCAATGGAAGATATCGTCACTGGCGAAGATGCGCAAGAACTTTTTGATATTGCTGCTGATAAGTTCCAAGAAATGGCTGCACTTGCTATGTTTAACTGGGGAAATGTTCATATGTCCAAGGCAAGAAGGCAGATCTATTTTCCTGAGGATGGTTCAAAAGAAACTATACTAGAGAGAGTTGAGACCGGATTTGAATGGGCAAAGAATGAATACAACAAAGCTGCGGAAAAATATGAAGAAGCGATTAAAATTAAGTCTGATTTCTATGAAGCTTTTCTAGCTCTCGGGCAACAACAGTTTGAGCAGGCTAAGCTTTGCTGGTATCATGCACTCGGTGGCAATGTAGATATTGAAAGCGAGGCTTCCCAGGATGTTTTAAAGCTCTACAACAAAGCTGAGGAGAGCATGGAAAAGGGTATGCAAATATGGGAAGAGATGGAAGAACGTCGTCTAAATGGAATCTCCAATTTTGATAAACACAAAGAACTGCTGCAGAAGTTAGGCTTGGATGGAGTATTTAGTGAGGCGTCTGATGAAGAAAGCGCAGAGCAAACAGCTAATATGACATCCCAGATTAATCTTTTGTGGGGTTCTTTACTGTATGAACGGTCTATGGTGGAGTATAAGATTGGCCTACCGACTTGGGATGAGTGCTTGGAAGTAGCAGTGGAGAAATTCGAATTAGCAGGAGCTTCTGCAACTGATATAGCTGTCATGGTCAAGAACCATAGCTCAAGCGACAATGCACTTGAAGGTAATCAAAGTTTGTAAAATAAATTACCAACCTCTAGCGAAATCACTTGCAAATATGAGCCAATTAAAATCATCACAATCGAATAATAACTGTAGGTATGGGATTCAAGATCGATGAGATAGTACAGGCATGGAATGAAATGTATGATGCTAAAAGATGGCAGATCGGTGTCCCATCTTTCCGGCTAGAACCTTTGTTCCGGAGACGGTCACCCAAACTGCATGATATATTAGAGAATGTGTTTTCAGGGCCTCAGTGATGACACCATTCATCACATTATACAGACCTGAACATATCGGCTGGCTTCAGTTTTCACGTATTACTAGGTAAGTTCAAAAGTTTATCCGGGTTTGTGTTTGATGGGAAAACTAATCTATTGATATGTTACAACAACTGTTATTGCAGGTATTGTATTCAGTGAGAGCTATACGCAATTTTTCTTCAATTTTTGGTTTGGTTTCTAAGCTTATGGAAGCATTGAAGCAATTCTTTTTTTCTTTTTGAATCTCTTGACGGGTATGGCCGTGAAGAAGATGTGCGTGATGAGTTTTTTTTTTTTTTGATGAGTTCATCATATTTGTTTATTCATTATGTCATTTTGGGTGGTTTGTAATGTAATTAAGTATATCATAATTTTTTTATTTTTTTATTTATTGATTGTTTGGATTAGTTTGTGTATCTATCTTATCTATGATTGTTACATTCTTATTGTTATGAACAAGATAAATCCGCTGTCCTTTCGAACGATCTCAACAACTTCTGGACTCGAAAGCCAAGTAACAAGTTCTCCTAGCTAACAAACAAGCTCTTAAAACTTCGGGAAAAGGTTTACCCCTGGATAAAGATGAAGGTGGGAAATGGTACCAGGTGTAGGTTCTGGAGTGATCACTGGTGTAATCTTGGACAGATGTCGACTTATCTGAGCAATGAGGGACCTCTTGGAATTCCGCAAAGATCAACCATTGCTGACCTATGGTGTCAAGGCTCCTGGAGGGTACAACCTGCACGATCCGAAAAACAGGTCAACTATCACATTGAGTTAACTACCTTGCAGCTAACAGATGAAGAGGACAAGTATGTTTGATGGCTAAGTGATCAATTGCGAGATGGTCGATCAACAGGGAATATTTACACCGCCCTAAAGGAAACTTTACCAACTGTGGCATGGTATAGGATAGTTTGGTTCACTAAAGGAATTCCAAAGCATAGATTCCTCACATGGCTTTTTGTGTTGAACATATGTCCAACTCGGGACAGACTTCGATCTTGGGGCCTATCGGTAGATCCTTCATGTCTGTTGTGTGGTTCGGCTGAGGAGAGTCGTGACCATCTATTCTTCGACTGTCCGTTCAGCTGGACCATCTGGAATCTCATATCCAATCGGTGCTCCTTTTCCCCTATCTGTTCTTGGTCCGACTGTCTCCAACGACTCATCAACTTCCAAGGAACCCGTGATGCAAAGATCCTCCTCTTCACTGTCTGGCAAGCTACGATCTACCATATCTGGACAGAAAGGAATCACCGCCTCCATTGAAGCAGCTTCAAGTCTACTGACCTCATTGTCAAACAGACTGACTCCCTTCTGCGAAATAGAGCACTAAGCTTCCGCGACTCCAACTCGATCTTGTCTTCCAACATGCTACAATTTTGGCTTGCAGGATCTTAGTTTTCAAAGAGGAAAACCCTTGATGGTGCTTCTCCCTATCTCTAACACGATCTTCTCTCTCTACCAATCATTGATGGTGCGTGAAGTGGTTTGAATTAGTTTCTACAGCCTAACCGTTTTTCTGGTTTGGATTCAACTACTCGGTTCAAATCTAGTTCTACTTAAACTATGGGTTTAATTTGGTTTAGTTATAATTCTAATTTTCTTATCTAATTGGATTTCCAATATTGGGTTTCGGCCCTATAAAACTTTTATTTCATGCTTTAAATTTGAATGCCTTTTAAAAAAAAAAAAAAAAAAACAAGATAATGGTTTTGGTTTTGGTTTTGGTTTGTAGCACTCAAAAAAACTGTTAAATCAATAATAATCATCTCACAGTTGTAAACGGCACGCTGTTATCTAAATTTGAAGTAGAAATGCATGTTATTCTTAAGTCCAGTACGACAAAACAGCACGAATGTTTAATATAAATAGTAAAACGGCACACATGTTTTCTCTGAGTTTTTTTCTTCCCAGAGTTGGCGAAGAGACCCAGAAGACCCAGAAGAACCAGAAGAATACTTAAAAAACACAGAAGTAGAGAATCTTCTCTAGTCATCATCTCTCGCAAGTTTAGGGAAAGCTCTGAAGAAATTAGGGGTTTGCGAATTCGATCACGATCCTTCAATTACTTGGCGATATAATGGAGAAAGTGAGACAACCAACACATGCAGGCTCTTGGTATACCGATAATCGTGAGTTCTCTTTTTCTTTATTTTCTCGCTTGCTTACGATTTCTTACTTGCATGTTCAATCAATCCTATTTAGGGTTGAATAATTAGGTTTTCGATTTCATAATTGTGATAATTTGATCTCATGTTTAGTATAATTATCTGGGTTTTAGGATTTGATTTCTGTAAAAAAGAAAATTTGTGAGATTGTTTTGGAAACAAATGTTTTTTTTTTTGGTTTTCTGCATTGAAAGATTTGATTAAGAAGAAGAATCTGAAGCGTGTTTTATGTTTCTTTATTCATTCAGCTACAAAGTTGTCATCTGATCTGGAAGAATGGCTTAGTGCAACTGGTTTGGTTAAATCTCCTGATGTTCGAGGCGTGATTGCACCGTAAGTTTGTTTGTTTTTGCTGATCTTATTTCCTCTTAAAATGTGATTGAACTTCTCCTGACTTGTTGAAAGGATTCCAGACACGCAGGTTATTCGTACTCCGGTCGTGCAGCTGCCTATGCCTTTGCAAACATTGATCCTACCAACATGTAAGTAAGCTTTGATTGTAATTTCATGCAATCCTTGCTTTCTAGAGCGGTATACTTTGCAATGAGTTAGAGTGAACCCATGAATTCTATCTGACTATTGCTGTGTACATTGCAGTTCACGGATATTTCTTCTTGGTCCATCTCACCACTTTTATACTCCAAAATGTGCCCTTTCGACTGCAACAGTTTACAAAACCCCCATAGGAGATCTACCCGTTGATGTGGACTGTAAGTTTGGCTAGCTTGTCTTATTCTTTACCAAACAAAGATGTTTTCTTTTTTTGGTTTTCTTACGAACTCACCAGTGATTAAGGAGATAAGAGCTATGGGAAAATTTGGAATGATGGATCTTCGGGTAGATGAGGCTGAGCACAGCATGGAAATGCACTTGCCATATTTGGCCAAAGTATTTGAAGGGTAATTACAGGGGTAGTACTGTTAATGCTCAGATATAACTTTAAATAGTGAAGGGGATGGTTTTCTGATACTGGCCCATTCTCGTATTTGATCAGGCACGATGTGAAAGTTGTACCCATCTTGGTTGGAGCAGTAAGTGCTGAACATGAAGCCATGTACGGTGAATTGCTTGCCAAATATGTGGATGATCCCAAGAATTTTTTCTCAGTTTCCTCTGACTTTTGCCACTGGGGCTCAAGGTTTGTCTTAGCTCTTCATCTCCTTTCTTTCATTGAAATACCACATTCTGATGAAACTTTACTTTTATTGTACATTTGCTCAAGAAATCATGTTTTGCTTATCTCTTTCTGAAATTTTCTTTAATTGCCTTTCCAGTGAGCTAAAGGCCTCTGTTATGATTGTTTTTGTATGTTTTGGCTTCTAGGTTTAACTACATGCACTATGACAACACTCATGGTGCCATACACAAATCTATTGAGGCTCTCGACAAGAAAGGAATGGATATTATAGAGACAGGAGATCCAGATGCCTTTAAGAAGTATCTTCTGGAGTTTGACAACACGATTTGTGGGCGCCACCCGATCAGTATTTTTCTCCATGTAAGCAGTCCTAACCCGTTTCTTTGCCATGGTCAATAACTTCATGAAAATTAGTCTTAAGTTTCTAGATCTATGTACATTACTTTTAGAATTTTAGATGCAACCATTGTAATGGATGAATAAAAAGGTGAATCTGGTACTCAACTTGGCTACCTTTAGCCCATATCGGGTGTGTAGATATTCCTCAAAACTTATTGCTTCTGTTTTATGTTTGTGATTACCTTCAGATGATAAAACATTCTTCAAGCAAGATTAAGATCAATTTCCTGCGGTACGAGCAGTCAAGCCAATGCCAGACAATGCGAGACAGCAGTGTCAGCTATGCATCTGCTGCAGCCAAGTTGGAAACCTGAACTAAACAAAAGATGGAAACTTGGTGTGCTAAAAATTCCCATTTGCTATTTTACATTTTAGTTTCAAGGTTTTTTCAGGGTCGAAATGTATCTTCTAAACACATTTGACAATGCAAAGAACCTTAGAAAACCAAAGGTTTCGTGCTTACAATCCTCTGTAATAACAACAACTAAAAAGCACAAGACTCTCTCTTCTATTGATATCTAATTTTTCATTTTTCCTCAGTAGACTATGTTCGTACAAGGAAGCACAAATCAAGTGTCTTGACACTTCACACACTTTGCTTAAACTCTACAGAAACATTCATCAAAAGTTTACTCTTACAATCTCCTTACTTTCTGAAAACTCAGGCAGAGCTTCCTTCCGATGCCTTCTCTCTCTACTGTAAATGATCCAGAACAGAAGTGAGAGCATCACAGCTGTCCCTAATATGGCCAGACCCACATATACCCAATAGCCATAACGCCGGAGTCCAGGACAGTGGTCATTGGTTATGTCTCTAAAGGTCTGCTTTGCGTATGAACAGTCCTGAAGCTGGACCAGGAATGGCGCGTCTCTTATCAAACCCGTGCTGATGTTAACACCTGATGCCATCTGACTGTATAGAGCCGGTGTGAGCCTCCCTGTTGTGGCGCAGGTTCCATTCTGGCTCACTTGGCACACGAAACTGGTCCAGGCCTGTGAGTGTTGTGACATCACTAAGATTTTTGTGTACAACTAGTGACAGTTTCAACTCTAAAGAAACTGGACAGAGGGACTTACTTGAGTAGCATTGTTCAAATCGAGCTCACCAGGCGAACAAGAGCGATCGGTAAGGTCATGGTTAAAAGGATTGCAGAGCAATGGAAGCAGAGGTCCAGACTGGTTATAATACATTGGGACAAAGACTGGAGAGAAGTTGATGTTGGAGACATTAGTGATGACAGTGTTAATTAAATCCACGAGCTGACCCGTCACCTCCCTGCTACGCATCAAAGTTTCCTGAGCTGTGGCATTGTCTGTACAAGGCAAGATCTCGTCAAGAGCAGTGTTGCTTGATGGTCTCTCAACCCATTCGCTCATTGCCACACATGTGTCTGCTGTTGCACTGGTGTTGAAAGAGAAACACATTCAGTTATGTTTGAACTGTAACTAACAAAGAACAAGTTGATGAAGAGACATGAGACATACTTGTGTAGCACAAGGAATGTTCCGCTCAAGATGAATGTACCTGTCACCAGAATCCATCCCAAAACCACAAGGCTGCACAAAGAGGAAAAGGATTCAGATAGTTTTTACTCATAAAAGTCATACAGTGAACATTTCAGGGTTTTTACTCACGTGTAAACGATGACCTGCATCCCGAATATTGAAGAAACTGCAAAAGAAGAAGTAACAAGATCACTAGAGTTAATACATAAGTTGACAGAATTCATATAGAAGTTCGTTTCCAAGAGTTTTGTCTTAGAAAGGATGAAAATTACAAAAGATACGGATTCAAGATTTACCGAGACCAAGAAATGTCACGACAAGCATGACGATAGAAACTACAATAAGCGCCGCCTTCCTGCAAGAACAGATATCACCATTATACATAGTTTTCCAAGAACCAATAATTAGGTTCCTGTAACAGACAGTATGTTAGGACTTCTTACACGGAGTCAAGAAAATGTCTTATGTTATTGGAGCTACTAGTCGATTTCTCGGTGATGGTGGCTACAGAAGAATCCAGTTTCGCTCCAATCTGATCGATTTCAGTTTGGACATTTGCAGGTAAAAGGACCTGAAGAACTGCAGCCTGCTTGGCTGAAGCAAGATAATCAGAGATAGCTCTAAGCTGTGAAATGGTGCTATCAGCTTGGCTCATGACATACTCTAATGTCTCCGTCGTGCTTTTGTTGTACCTGATCTGACCCGAGTATAGCAGAACACATCCGATTCTGTGACAAACAAAAACTCAAATGTTAATCAGTTTAAGACAAGAAGCACTCTACATAACAAACAAAGTGGTGTTAATCTTTTCTCCGAACTCACATTGCAATAACGGTGAAGATGAGGAGGCAGATGAGGGAGACAACATAAGCAAGTTTTGAGTATCCAATAGATTTGCTTCTATGGCAAATGTGACACATACAGATGACCAATAAACAGATGCCGAAGCCGAGAAACCAGACAGCAGCAAGAACAAAGAGAGGAGCAGCTGTATAGCTCACAGACTGCAATATCAAAAAACACAAACACATAATCTAAACCTTAGCACAACAAACAAAAGAAACAAGTAAAAAGATAAACTCAAGAAGTGGAAGATCTTACGGCCCAGTAATGCTGGTTACTGATGTTCCATCCTCCAGTATACTTCTCGAAACCATTGAGAGGATCTTTTCTGAAAGTTCTTTGAGCAGCTAAAGCAACTGAAGCAACTTCATTCACTTGAGGATTGTTGTAACCAGGTCCTAATAATGGCGCCTCTGCCACTATAAATTTCATTGCAGAACCTAAATTCTCGGAAGCTGAAAGAGACAAATCACATAAAGATTCAAGAATATAACCTTTTGTTTTGTTAACCCTAGAAATTGCATAGACAATGTCAAGAGTCATCAAGCCCTAACAGCTACAGAGAAAAAATGAAGTTCTATTTTTTTCTTTTTTTTTTTTTTCAGATTATAGACAAAACCCATTACGAATGAGTGCAAAATCTGTGAAGGATTTAGCAAAGTTTTGAACTTGTGAGGATAGTGAAGTGTGGCATTTTCATGGAAAACAAGAAACAGAGAATGTAGAAGAAGACAAAATCTAAAAACTGTAACTATTCCACTTTTACTTTCCGGGGAAAGAGAAGAAGGCTTTACTCAAGATTCAAGAAAGAAAGAAACACAAACCTGTGGGAGGCTGAGTAGGAGAAATGTGAATAGTGGAAGCTCCATGAGAAATAGAAAGAGCAGTAAAGAAGCAACATAAAAAGAGAAGAAGAAGAAGAAGAGACATTACTAACTGTACGTATACTGTGACGCAATCTTGAGAAGAGATAGAGAGAGTTGCAGTGGTGAAGCAGAGCAAAGAGAGAGAAGAAGAAGAAAGACAAATAATTATAAACACAAAAATGCTTTTTCGAATATCTATGTGACCCTTTTTAACAAAAAAAAGAATATCTATGTGACCCACTAAAGACTTTTCTGCAGTTTTTTCTGTAATGAGTTTAGATTGATGATACACACAAAACCAGGTTTTCTTTAGAAGTGAATTATTGAACAATGGAATCTAGTAGTTTTAACTTTTACCGCGTGTGTTATCTATTACTATATCTTATAAAAGGAAAATATTAGCAAAAGTATGTTTTAAGAAATTTTGAATATTTATCTTAGTCACAGTAAATTTCAAATTCTATGGTATTTACTATATAAAGTATTGTATATTAGAATTTTAACATTTGTTATTATTTAAATTAGGATTTTTAATATATTTAAAAGTAGATACTACATATATTGTAAGTTATCATGGTAGTAGTTATGCATGGATACTACTAGAAATACAATAGAAATTAGAGACAAGTGTATAGAGGAAGTGTATGTATCATTTACATCCAATAAAAAAGTATCAGATATTAAACGTCCAAATAAAACATAAGTACAGTATTTTTAGATTTTTCCCTAATAAAAATGATTAGGTAATAACTCGCACTATATGCGGGATAAATCGACTCAAATAAAATTATTATAAGTAAAATTATTATCTGGAATTTTAGGTATTATAAAAATAATTTTACACATAATTTTTTTTATTTTATTCAAATTTACATTTAATTATTTTGTGTAAAAATATAATATAATGTTAATTATTGTGATAATTGTGATAATGTTATTTATTTTTAAGATTATTGTAATAATTAATTTTTAATATATACTCTCTTTGTTTCATAAAGAGTATCATTTTACATTTCCAATGCACTATTTTATATTTTCAATGCATCTTTTCATTAGATTTTTTAGTTTTACTCTTAATCTATGACTAAATTAACCCATTAAACATTTATTAAATAAGGACATACATGTATATTCTAATATTTTCTTAATTTGTGTGAAACGTGTCAAAATGACATTTATTGTGAAACAGAGGGAGTACTTGAATAGTCATCAAAATTTTTAAAATCGGAGAATAAGTTTTGTATTTCAAAAAATTAAATAAATGAATAAGTTTTTTAATAGTTTATGAAATGTAATTTACTTTAAATCATTAAATATGTTATGAAAATGATAATTAAATTATTCACTATATATATATATATATATATATATTTTAATAGTTGATGAAATCTTTCATTTTAAAAAAACTAATAGAAAGAAACATTACCTTAAATATTCTAATGACACATTTATATAAATAATAACGAAATAAAGATTTCCATATATATTTTAATGGCATATTTAATAAATCAAAATTTAAAAGACTTATTTTTGTAAATATGTTTATCTTGAGAGGCTTAATTGTAATTAAATCTTCAAATCGCTCTAGCGACGACACATCTATCATTTTCAACAAAATGTTTCTCTATTAATATATAGGGTATATGTTCAAATCAAATATGATCGATTTACATTGTTTATTTACAATGTAAACACACAAAAAATATCACAAGAGATCATCAAGAAGAAAAGGTATTATCATACATACCACTTAACTCTTTCCCAAAGTCTCACATACTTTTTGGAATTCAATTTCATCACCTTCTTGTTGTCACCATTTTATTCATTGTGAAATATTCAAAGAAAGTTTAAACCCAATCAAAATTATATATACTCATCTTCCACAACATTCACCCACACCTAGTTGGGCTTTTTTCTTTCCAACACCTAAGAACATTTGGCAATAGTAATACACCCATCTTTTCTTCCAAAACCCAAACCCCTTTTGGTGGTTTACGAAAAATATTATTCCTCGACAAGGAGAAGAAAGTGGGAAAAAAAACCAATAAGTTGAATCATATGGAAGAAACAACAAACTATAATTAAATATAAAAATGAAACGAAGACCAGAACGTTGTGGGACCAGCCACCTTCTAACAACTACTCTTTTCGTTTCTCAATAACACAATACGAGCGACGACTTTTACAATTTTTATTACAACTTGAAACTGTGTCTTATGTCTTCTTCCTTTCACAAAAGGTTCATTGTACATATACATATGAGCAAATGCACATGAATAAGTTGTTGTTACACAAAAAGATAAAATGGCGTTCCGTGGGAAGTACTTCTTCCCAATACTCATGACTCTATCGCTATTTCTAATAATCAGATACAACTACATAGTCTCCGATGATCCTCCTCTCCGGCAAGATCTCCCTGGTCGTGGATCATCTTCTTCCGGCGATGACGTCGTCGTAAATCCCGTCAAGACTCGGTCAAAGAAGTCAAAGAGACTGTTTCACACGGCGGTGACAGCCACGGACTCGGTGTATAGCACGTGGCAGTGTCGGATCATGTATTATTGGTACAACAGGTTCAGGGACGAACCAGGGTCAGATATGGGTGGGTATACCCGGATCTTGCATTCGGGTCGACCTGATGGGCTCATGGATGAGATCCCTACCTTTGTTGCTGACCCTCTTCCCTCCGGTGTTGACAAGGTTCTTTATCTTATTTAACTTTCTTGTTACATTGGTGATTTATATAATATGCATTGGTTTACTAGCTAGCTTAATTCTCTAATGATCATGATTTTACTTTTCGAGTTTGAGGTTTATAATTGACAATAGTTGCCTAATTAAAACAAATCTCATGGAATCTTGTCTTATATGTTTGAGCTATCGAAATTAATGTAATGTTCATGTTGTAATTTTTGTTTTTTTCTTCTATCAAAATAAAACGATGATGAGTTGTATATAATGTCCAGGGATATGTAGTTCTAAATAGGCCTTGGGCGTTTGTGCAATGGCTACAACAAGCACATATAGAGGAAGAGTACGTATCATTTACATTCTCAGTCCCTTAATTATTTCCTTAATACTCTTTAAAACTCTAAATTTATTTTTAAGTAATACCTCGTAGTTTTGAGTTTATTGATATTATTCAACCCAAACATTTTGGTCCGGAAATGCGACTTTTGATGCTCATATATATTATTATTCTATTGACCATCATGTCAGTTACATTCTCATGGCGGAACCTGATCATATCATTGTTAAACCCATACCAAACTTAGCTAGAGGCAACCTCGCTGCTGCGTTTCCCTTTTTCTACATTGAACCGAAGAAATATGAATCAGTTCTCCGCAAATTCTTCCCCAAAGAGAATGGATTGATATCAAGAATTGATCCCATTGGTAATTCACCAGTGATTGTC
>NC_025700.1:24114221-24126687 GCF_000633955.1 Camelina sativa | reverse complement strand
TTGGCTATGAAGAATGACCCACAAACAGATAAAGCTTTTGGTTGGGTCCTTGAAATGTAAGTTTTTTTTCTCTCTACCTTAATTAATGTGACCCCTCTAGTGCTAGATATATGAATAATGTTTTTCTAATTGGCCTATGTTTGATTTATACTACAAGGTATGCATATGCTGTTTCTTCAGCGTTACACGGCGTGAGCAACATTCTACACAAAGACTTCATGATTCAGGTTTTGATTAATATATAAAACTTTATCTATTATATCAAAAGTTTCAGAATTTTGGAACATAACAAGTCATGTTTTGTCTGTTGGTATAGCCTCCTTGGGACCCTGAAACAAATAATACGTACATAATACATTACACTTATGGGTGCGATTTCGATATGAAGGTACATAAATCATGAAACAAGTAGCAATAAAACTAGCAATAATGAATGTATTAGATACGCTTGGTTATATATTGTATCCATTGGTTATATAATCTACAGGGGAATATGATGATCGGGAAGATTGGAGAATGGAGATTCGATAAACGATCTTACGGGAGTAAACCGCCCCCAAGAAATCTTCCGTTGCCTCCTCGAGGAGTTCCCGAGAGTGTGGTATGTATAGAAACAAAACTTCTCCTTTGTTTCTTTTTAATTCTTTCTCTTGCACAGCCCTAATCATTAAGTGGACATAACACAATGCAGGTGACATTGGTGACAGTGATGAACGAAGCTACGGCTAATATTCCCAACTGGGAATCTTGAAAATAAATTATTTTTCCTAAGCAAGATTCAATTCCTTTGACTCTGTTCCATAGTTTTCTTTACTCGTATATTCGATATCTAAGTCCAAGAATTATGAATGAAAAAGAAAAGGAAACAAAAAAAAAAAGGAGAAATTTAGTAGTAGAAAACGTACGAAGACACTACCGGTTTAGACAGAAACAAAGTTCTGACTTCTGAGTCATTTATTAAAGAAACGATATGACCATGAAGAGGTATCTTGTTTGAAAACGAGAGTGATATTGACTGCTGTTATGTTTCAGTTTCACTCTCATTTTTGTTTTTGATATTGCCTGCTGGTAAGTTAATGGTTTAGCTTACTTATTAACAAACATTTTGAACATTAGAACACAGTAAAGCTTTAACAAATGCACATATTATCTCTGTTAACAAAGAACACTTTAACACTTATCTTTCACAGATCACACATAGGTCAAAGTTCAAAAGCTATCATTTTCAACGTTCGATCTGCAGAGCTTTCATTCATGTAGCATGGTCGTGACGATAAAGACAATTTTGTAAGAAAATGAAAACAAATAAACTATTTACCAAAATAAACATAAAGTCCATTTAAGTTGCCTATATTTTTCTTGAACTGCGTACTATAACTACAACGACCGAGGAAAAAAAAAATAGAGTGAAAAAGCCTAATTTAATTTTCGTTTACTTCTTAAAAACAAGAAGTAGAAACATCATTCTACTTAGGACTGGGCAAAATAACCGATAACCAAATAACCGACCGAAACCGAACCGAAAAAAACCAAACCGAACCGAACCGAAATTTTTCAAATACCCGAATGGTTAGTAAAAATCTATATCCAAACTAACCGAAACCGAACCGAACCGAACCGACAATTAAATGGTTAACCGAAATATCCGAAAACCTAGAAGATATCAAATATTATATACTTAATATTATGCAAAACTATAAAATAAACTTAAAATATAAATTATTTCTAGATTCAAAACAATTAAATATTTTAAATAATCAATATATGTAAATGTTATTATTTTGAATTTACAAAGTTAAATACTATTTTGTAAAATTGAATCCATATTTTTCCCTTTTTTGTATTTTTGTTATTGTATATTTGGTTAATTTTGGTTATATTCGGTTAGTTTTGGTTATATTTGGTTTATTTGGTTAATGTTAATATAATTTATGTTAGTTATGGTTATTTATTTAAATAACCAAACCGAAACCGAACCGAAAGAAACCGAACCGAACCGAACCGAAATTTCAAAAATATCCAAATGGTTACTATATTACTATATCCAAAATAACCGAAACCGAATACAACNATATTATGCAAAACTATAAAATAAACTTAAAATATAAATTATTTCTAGATTCAAAACAATTAAATATTTTAAATAATCAATATATGTAAATGTTATTATTTTGAATTTACAAAGTTAAATACTATTTTGTAAAATTGAATCCATATTTTTCCCTTTTTTGTATTTTTGTTATTGTATATTTGGTTAATTTTGGTTATATTCGGTTAGTTTTGGTTATATTTGGTTTATTTGGTTAATGTTAATATAATTTATGTTAGTTATGGTTATTTATTTAAATAACCAAACCGAAACCGAACCGAAAGAAACCGAACCGAACCGAACCGAAATTTCAAAAATATCCAAATGGTTACTATATTACTATATTCAAAATAACCGAAACCGAATACAACCGAACCGAAACCGAATGCCCAGGCCTAATTCTACTAAAACAGAGAAGACAAGAACCAAAAAAAAAAAAAATGAAAAATCTCTTATTACATTCTTCTTTTTTCCTTTTTTTTTTTTTTTTTATAAAATCTTCTTCTACCCTTCTTGAGTGATAATAAAAACATGCAGGTGAACTCGCTTACTCGATCACCCCCGACCACTTACTTGTACCGAAAAAAGCAAAACACCATTCTTTTTACTATCTGCTATCCTGCTTTCTTTAGCTTGTACCGTACAGAGTCTCGTCTTCGTCAGTGGGTGCAGCCATATTCAGATCAGGGAGGAAGAAGAAACCTTTCTCTTCGTTTTTGATCGTTAAGTGCCTACGTTTACGAGACTCTTCTAGATTTGATTTACTACTAATCAGATCTGTCTTGCCTCGATCTGCGTATGCAAGCTGACAAAAAAAAAAACAGAACAGAATCTGAATCAGGTTTCGAGGATCAGTGGAAACGAACAAAGGTAGTAGTAATTAAGGTTTTAAAGAGAGACATGAAATACCTTAATTCTTCTCTTCAAGCTTTGGTTCTTTGCATTTCGTTCAAAGTAGGTTGCTTGCACATTTGCAATCTTCTGATGATGATCACAAAGAGAGTATTAGAATATAAAACGATTTAGGAGACAAGAGCAGTAAAAAAAAAAACAAATAACATTATAATTTACCTTTTCAAGGTCAAGTCTTTCCTTCAAATGCAAGTGCTCTGCGTCTTTAAGTTCGAAAAATGTCTGCAATAAGCCAAAATGAGCATTAGAGAGATCGATCATACAGAAGAATGTTCTAAACATTTGTTGAGTTCTTTTATTTATAAATATACCTTCTTCTTCTTCTTTGATCTCCTAAAGCAAGAGCTGGTGAATTCATTTACTGCCTGCAAAAATCACACACACGCATTGATTAACAACAACAATATATAAGTATATTGCTTATAATAAACTGAAACTAAAGAGAATTAGATGATAAAGAGAGACTCTTTAATTCGAACGAGAGATCTTTATTAAAAACCAAACAACAAAAAAGGAGCAAAAGTGAAAAAAAAAAGAAAAAGCTAACCAAATTCTCAAAAAGGCCATTCTTAAATAAATAAAAAAGTTGGTAATTTTCAAATAAAGAGAGATTTAATATCATGATAATTCCGTGGCGTGGCAACATCACATGACACCATCATGATCATCAAACACTTAAAAATCACGTGACGACAAATTCAATCCGACAATAAATTTTTTTAACTCTCTTTTACCCTAAAACGACATCGTTTTTATTAATCAATAAAACGATATACTGAAGACGCGCTACTTGTATGAAAAACAAGTTTCTTATAAATCCACCCCCCCATAATTTGTGGGATATGAGATAATACAAACAAAACCAGACCGGTCCCCCAAACCGGTCAATTCTCCCCGGTTTACTAAATTACCCTTTAAATGTGGTGGATTGGATTCAAAGATTTTTCACAATAAAAAATTAAAAAATCTTAGATTTAACACTCACTAGAGTGGGAATGGGAAACTATCATATTATCAAGTCACACCCAAGAATCTTGCAAATTACCTAAATCCTATTAAAAAAACAAATCTGAACCCAAAATAAAAAAATAAAGCTTTCACCGGTTCACAAAAGTTACCCATTTAAGTTTTTTTTTTTATCAGACTGAATAGATTCAAGATTTTCACAGTTAAAATTGAGTAAATTCTAGATTTTTTTAGTCAAGTCAGCACCACCCAAGAATCGTGCAAATTACCAAAAAGGAATTTAAAAAAAAAAAAAAAAAAATCTGAGCCAAAAAAAAAAGTTAATCGTCATCGGAGAATATTTTCCGACGATCGACAGGGGTAAAAAGGTCAGCAACAAACAAATCTCAACTCAACCAAAAAAAATACTTTGACGTGAATGGATCTGTGATTTACTCTAAGAGAAGGTTTTTTCATGCGTTTGTACAGTAAGGGGTAAAAAGGTAAAAAAAAAATCATTTCCACCGGAAACGAAGATAACTTTTTCCGACGAAGGTCAAACAAACTGTAACTGACAAAATAAAAAACCGATATGATTAAAAAAAAGCATTTTAGCCGAAGACGACGTACGTAAGAGTACGAGAGATGACATCATCAGCCGAAGACTGAGAAAAATCGTGTACGGAAGAAGAAAGGGTACTTTAGGGATTTCAAAAGAAAAAAACGGCAAAATCGCCGTATTTGAGAGATCGGAAAACACAAAAAAAAAAACCCAGAGAAGAACGAAGATCCAGAAGAAGAAGAAGGATTTGGAGAATGGAGGAAGTAACAAACACATACCTTAGATCCGGATGTAGAGCAGCTAGCTAGACGACTAGTATCTTCAAAACCATCGGCGGTTGCGGTAGAAGGAGAAGTAGATCGGCCGCTACCAGATCCGCCACTCCAACATAAAGGAGTCATCGGACTAGCTCTAGCCGAATCAGTTTCCTTCTTCAGATAACCTCCGACGCCACCAACATTAACCACCCCTCCTAATCTCGAAGGTCGTGACCGCCGTTGACGAATCCCCCACCGTAATTCAGGTAGATTAACCGCCTGATTATCGGATTTAACAGTTCCGGCGTGTTTGAGTCGGAGAAGAAGCTCCACCAACATAACGTCGTCTGTTAAAGCCGTCTCCACCCACTCATCCACCATCTTAGGCTTCTTCACAGACGTTATTCTCATCGAAATCGGCTCAAAGGTAACAGAAGCGGCGGCGATAAAGAGAAAAAAAAAATAAGAGAGAGAGATGGAAAAGAAAGAGGAGAAGGAAGGAAGAGATGAGAATGTGAGGGGAGTCTCTGATAAATGAATATATATATATGAGCCTGCCTTCCTTCCCTTCCTTAATATTAATATTTTCTTTCATTCTCTCTTTATTTTTTTTTGTCATTAATTTCCTGATTTATGTAAATTGTTTTTTTTCCATTTTATATCTCAATTTTGAGAATCTTTTTTGTATTTTTTCTCACAATGGTTTTTAAGATCGGGTCTTTGGTTAAAACTGGGACCTACCACATTAGTGTTGCAGCTAGGTGAAAAGATGATGGAAACAAATCTTCTTTGCTCATTCTAAGCCCAACTACGGCCCAATATTTAGAGTCCAACCGAATCTGCTTTTTGATGGAGAGCTCTCTTCCATCTCTTATGATCCGACTTAGAATGAGATGAGAATAGCCTCTTGTGTGTGGAACTGTAACCTCAAGATTTTGATACTCCAATGTCCAATTTGACATTCAAAAACCACCCCATAGTCAACTATAATTAGAGATTGACAAAGGCTTAGTTACATTTACCAAAGTTATAAAATAAGTTATAAACCAATGTTTTCACTAATACTTCGCTTGCTATCTCTGGACCGTAAGGTCCAAAACCAACACTAGAAACATGATTTCGTAAACTGAACAAACTGATTACTACATCCAATCTTTAGTTTTGATCTAAACATTGGTATAATGATATTATGATCTCTATTCACTAAAACATGATGCAAAAAACTGCAAATCTATGAAGTCTCATATACCTTCTTCACTAACAAAACGATTACATATGACATCGGATACCACTGGACAGTAAAAACCACATCTTTACTTAGAACCTTAAATCACACTTAACAGATCATTATGAAACTCTAAAGACAAACATTATTCAAAATAGACTTAAAGAAATGCGAAAAGCCTATTCACATATACTACAATACTAAACCCTAGAAGTGAAACTTAAGACTTGTTGAGAAGAAGATAATTTCGATCTTTCCCCTTGAAAAAAATAAGAGAAGAATTCGAAATTTTTTCATTACGAAGATGTCTCTGCATCTTCTAACTTCCGGAGAATGCGAGATCGGACCGGTTTATTTGAACGATCAGAGGAAGAAATCAGAAATGAATCAATCACGCGATATCTAGGCGTAGGATTCTGATGAGATCGTTGGTTGCATCGGTTGGTTTGAACACAGAGACGCTTTTCTTAGCGAAGAACGCCGGTAAAGGGACTTCACTCGGCGGCGGAGATGTCGATGTTACTGGACCAGCGTAAAACAAAGCCGGCGTCGAGTTCCGATTCGAAGAAACTCTGATCGGAGTCGAAATATTCACCGGATCTGTCCCGATCCGACGGTTAGATTTCAGATCTGGCTTTTTTATGACGATGAGGAGGGAGAACGTTGTTGTTTGTGGAGAAGAGATCGTTTAGACAATCACGAGGATGAAGAACAGCGACTTCCATGGCGATTTCTGAGAAGATTGTTATCTGGAGGAAAATGAGAGAGTTGGGGAAGAAGAAGGGTATAACTGTAAAAAGAGAGATGATGATTTGAGATGGTGAAGAAGATAGTTTTAGTTTTTTTTTTATATACTAGAGGATTGTTAATTTGTTAGCCAGCGTGTGTCTTCTTCGATGTAAATTTAGCCAAGAAGATCGAAAACGTTAGCCAAGAAGCGAAACGTGAATTTCAGGTAAAAAATAACATAAACATATATATGTCCTGATTCAGCTTCTGATTACTTGTAAATCTCTGATTCTTGGAGATCTCAGAATGAAGTTGACTTGTTAAGCAAGATCCAGCACGCGAACGTTATCTCATTGTTGGGCTCTGCAAGTGAAATCAACTCGAGTTTCCTCGTTTATGAGCTCATGGAAAAAGGATCCTTAGATGAGCAGTTACATGGTAAAAAATACATGTTCTCATATGTATAATCTTGTTTAACCCAATGTATTGTAAAAAAATAAAAATGATTATATGAATTAATAATCATGATTGATTAGTTTTATCTATATAATTAATGTCTTAGGGCCTTCTGGTGGATCAGCTCTAACATGGCACATGCGTATGAAGATTGCTCTTGATACAGCCAGGTAATAGCCGACACTTATAACTCCTTGACCGGTTTTTTCGTCGGTTAATCTCGGTTTTGATTCTGAGGAACCGGTTTTTCATCTGTTTGATCGCAGAGGGCTAGAGTATCTCCATGAGCATTGTCGTCCACCAATTATCCACAGGGATTTGAAATCTTCGAATATTCTTCTTGATTCTTCCTTCAACGCCAAGGTTCCTACCGAGTCTTTTTTCTTGGAATGTTGTTAGATTAGATCTTCGTTCTTGTTTTAGTGTAAAACTACTGTTTGGTTCCAAAAATGCAGATTTCAGATTTTGGTCTTGCTGTATCGCTTGATGAGCATGGCAAGGCCAACATTAAACTATCTGGGACACTTGGTTATGTTGCTCCGGAATATCTCCTAGACGGTAATTATGTTCACTGTTTATTCTTAACTATGACTCAGTTCTCATATCTTAGGTTAGTTGTGTAACACATAATAATTCATCTTGTGAGTACTAGTCTCACTCTCTCATGGGTTCATTAACATTTCAGCTCAAATAATCGTTTTGTGATGAAAAGAACTGTGTGATTTTGGATATATGTGTGTAGGTAAACTGACAGATAAGAGTGATGTTTATGCATTTGGGGTGGTTCTGCTTGAACTCTTGTTGGGTAGACGGCCGGTTGAGAAACTGACTCCAGCTCAATGCCAGTCTCTTGTGACTTGGGTATGTTTTTATACGGTTTAACAGCGTTCTATTAAAATTAATTGGTTTGTGATGTATATAGTGTGTTGATGGTGCAGGCAATGCCACAACTTACTGATAGATCTAAGCTTCCAAACATCGTGGACTCGGTTATAAAAGATACAATGGATCTCAAGCACTTATACCAGGTTTGGTCTTAAGATAGAACCGGTTTTAAGTCTATTTTGTTTGTGTGACTAAACTCGAATGTTGCTTGAATAGTTAGGCTTTGAATTCATGGTTTTGTGATGTAAAACCGGTTATGGTTAGGTTGCAAATACTTTGTAGATTATTGAATCAAGGCTGTTAAATATTTCGCAGGTGGCAGCCATGGCGGTGCTATGCGTGCAGCCAGAACCGAGTTACAGGCCGTTGATAACCGATGTTCTTCATTCACTTGTTCCACTGGTTCCAGTTGAGCTAGGAGGGACTCACCGGTTAACAAGATGATTGACATCGGACACCAAAAATCCAAATCCGTTATGATGAGTGATCTTTTACCTCTTTTTTATTTTTGTATAGGGTTGTGATTCACTCATCTCAAAGTTTGGGGGTAAGAATGCGAGAATAGAAGTTTTAATTTCCAGGGTTGTTTGGTTCTATAATTACATCTATATATTTTTATAAA
This sequence comes from Camelina sativa, assembly GCF_000633955.1. NCBI lineage: Eukaryota > Viridiplantae > Streptophyta > Magnoliopsida > Brassicales > Brassicaceae > Camelina > Camelina sativa. Next base: position 24,118,005 of record NC_025700.1, on the reverse strand, counting down.
ATTTGTAAATTGTTTATATATCACATGTCTTAAATTTGTTGTTATGAAAAATGTGGAAACTTAACATGGTTTCATAAATTCATAATTCGAAAACAAATTACTTCAATCTAACATGATAAAGTTTGATCGATCTGGTTCGAATTCGAACTGACTTGAAATTGGTATCATCATCTAGATTCAATTCCAATACAATGCTTGTTGAAAAAAAAAATGACTTCTCTCGTATCATATGCCTCTAGATTCTGGATTAGTCGAACCAAAAGGTCATAGATTCATACATCAATGAATTATGTTTGAGCAAAGATAAAGAAAATAACAAATGGAATTTAATCATTGACTATCATTTGTCAATGATGTCAAGGATGGAATGAGCATGATCATGGGCAGAGAACGTAAGTTTGGGAAGAATAAATCTCTGGATGAGAAAGATGGTTTAGTTTGTTGTGGCATAGAGATGGTTCTGATGGAGGAACCGGTCCTCGTTGAAGCTTGTTATGTAAACCGTACCATCGTCCCAAATCCTTCTCCCATATCGGCGGTCTCCCCGAGCTTCCCTTTCCGAGCAAAGCTAGAAGACACATCACCAAAATGAATCTCCACATTCTTTAGTTGAATAAGGAACGTTGAAATGTGACACGAAGGCTATATAACAAATTGGGTAAGAAGGGAACGTATGAAAATGAAAGAAGAAAACGTTGATGGATCTAGCTATATGTATATCTCGGTCTGTACTATATATAAGGAAATAGAGAGTGAATTGATTTGAATGATGCTAAATTGGTATGTTTTGTCAACTTAAAATGATGCTTTATAGAATATTGACTTGTTCCTTGTTATACAACTGAGTGGTAAAATGTCTTGAGTTCAACTTTAGCGTATAAATTTTAAGAAACGTTTAATCAACGTTGTTGTATTTTGGTGGGTTGATCTGTTTTTGCAACTATAATTATATAAGCAACCAAACATTAGAAGAAACTACAATAACATCATCCTTTTTTAAGAAATCCTTTTAGTCTTCATGAAGAATTTTGCATCAGAAGAGCTAGGCCAACAGTCAATAGCGACGGTGGGAACATAAAAGCAATGGAAGCAACAACACATATGGCCGACCAAAACAAGAAATGGGGTACACTTGGATTAAAATATAGGTCAAACCTAACTTTTGAACTCTCAAATACCTCGTCACTTCTTGTATTTAACCATTGAGATTTGTATATTTATACAGCAAAATGACAATTGTTACATTTGAACTTTCTAATGCCTCACTGCTTTTTGGATTAACAATTGTGTTTTTCTTTACTGATACTTTTAACAAAGCACGATTTTAACTAATTTATACAAAATTCATTTTGTCAAGTGAGATCACTCACGACCCACAAGAGTAAATATCGCACAAAACCATAATAATGTTTTTCAGAATATATAAGTAGTAAAAAAAAATTGAAAAATTTTCAGAGTAACAAGAGCATATAAATAATATATACTCTTATGTAAATAATCGTTTTTCAGTTACCCAAACAAGTAACTAAATTAGCCAAGTAATTCAAAACGTTTTGAGTAATCAAGGTCCAGTATCCAAGTAATTCTAACCGTTCGACTAATTAAGGAGACATGATTCAATGCAAAACGCACAAGACTACCTAAATCTATTTCCTTTGTGTTCACTTACGTTGATGTCTTATCGCAACCATAAGAGAAAGGAACCTAGCAAATGAATCGATAATAGGTGTAGATAGATAGCACCATACTCAAATATTATCTCAAGCCTCAAAGAAACACCATTAGTTATCTAATTACCAAAATGATAAGATGGCATACACAATGATCATAAGCACCAAACACATTCGTCTCACTTCATCTGCACTTCTGTAAACCTCAAAAGCTACACTAACTACGCATCTTAAGTACCTAAGATAATCATACGAAGACAAACTTGATCCTACTGACTGAAGAGTAGTGAATAAAACAAGATAACAAAAAAGTAATTTCCAAATCTTCAAACTAGTGAAAACCACAATGTTACTACAACGAGTACTCTTAAACCAATGATTCGGAAACATAAAATGATTAAATAAAGTCTTACACAAAATGTGAACAATGTAATACTGCCACACAATCAAAACTGAAAGAAAAAAACAAGTCTTTATAGAAAAGATCAAAGCTTTCACAATAAGCAACAGTACCCACTTAGAATCCAAGCTTGGTTCTGCGCCAATGCCTACGCTTAGCATTGTACCTACAAAAAACCAAAGAAACAAACCCACATATGATTTCACTAATTCCACCCTAAACCCATCGATCAAAACATAAAAAAGCTATAAAATTCGTTTACAAAACCTGATGGTGTTGTCGGTACGAAGACGAATCCAGTGAGGGATAGGCCTGTTTTGTCTCATCTTCTTTCCAAGCTTCTTCTTGATCATGAACGTCTTGTGCGACGGCTGTTTCACATAATGAAGAGATCATCAAAATGATTCAAAGTTTCGAACTTTTCGTTAACATTTTGATACTAAAATTGACTAAGATTGAAGTAGATGAGAGATGGACTTACCATCTTGAAGCTTCTGCGATCTAGCTTCTGGAACCGAGCCGAAACGAAAGTGAAGCCCTAAATCTGGAGAAGAAGCTTGTAAATGTGGTGGCGGTGAGAATTTATACGCCGACGAGATTTTAGGGTTAGAGAGTCTTTCTTATTGGGCCACATTGGCCCATTGGCCCATTTTTCTAGGCATCATTTGATTTTGGGCTCAAGTCCACATATGCCCATTTTTCTAAACACCCTTTGATTTTGAAATTGGACCGATTTGAGTATCGACCTTTGGATGGTTTGGTTAGACCATTTCAATAGGTTCGATCAGATTTTCGAAATTGTTAAAAGAATAGTACGATAACCAAAATAGCATGTTTCTATACAATGGTTAAGAGTTTTGATCTGATAATCAATTAATGGGTTTATGATCAATTGTATATGTTTAATTAAAGATTCCGTCTAACCATTTTTGTATGAATATAACCTACAAAATATTCAACTTCAATTCTCCTTACCATGCAATAATTATTAATTAGTGGGGGGTATTGGTTTAAGATTTTAAGAGAATTTTAATGACTTTAAAAGTTATGTAAAATATGTTGTTATTCAATCAAGACTTTTTAAAACTCTTTTAAAATTTGGTGTTATTAGTTGTGGATTTATAAAAAGTTATCTAAAATCTTTATAAATCTAGTGTTATTGGATTAAGAGTTTTATAAAGTCATTAAAAATTTTATGTTATTCAAGTAAAACAAAAGAATCATGGATTGTTAATGAATTCAATTATTATGTTATTGGTTTAGGATTTTATATCATTTTCTTCATAGAAAAAGTCATGAAAACACTCTCATCAAATAGAGAGATTGTGAATCATAGTCCATGACTTTTTTTTTTCTTTTATTAAAAACATACCTTGAAGTACTCTTCCCACACTTCATTCGGAGTAGTGAAGAGTACTTCAAGGATCCCATCCAAATCCAGAATTGAAGCGTTGAAGGTCTAAATAATGGTTGTACCTTTCTCTCAAGTATTTCCATCTACTTAGGTACTGATTGTGATTTTTTTGGCATCCAAGTCTTTCATTAAGAACTGGTAAAATTTTTTGCTCCACAATTAACTTGCTAAAGTTACCACTATTATCACGCCAGTTTCGGTGAACTCCATCAACAAGTAACTCTACTAGCACTTTTGTCTCTTCTGGTCCCCATTGACTATATGAACCCTTTTCCTTACTCTTTTGGGAATCTCCCATTA
>NC_025700.1:24096544-24111754 GCF_000633955.1 Camelina sativa | reverse complement strand
TTCATAACAAAAGTCATGAAAACTCTTTCATCAAATAGAAAGATTTTACAAGATTAGAAAAAACAAATCATCAAGATTTTAAAAACTTCATAAACAATCTCTTAGAATCCTTCATTTTTAACTTTCAATTTTCTATGATTCTAACAATCAGCAAGAACATAAAGTCATTAAAATTCTTTCTAAATCCTAAACCAATACCTCCCCCTTAGTTTGTAATGTATACAAATTAAAGGGTTTATAGGTCAAACTTTGAAAAAGTTTTGATTGGTCTAATTTTGGGGTGAGACCAGTATTTGTCTTGTTTAATCGTTGATCAAATCTATCGTTTGAAGAATGATTAATTATTCTTTTTCCACTAAAGGCAGTTTTAACCTCTTCCTATTTGACAATCCCCTACATAAATAAAAATATGATTCCAATTTTTAAAAATGTAATTCTTGGTTGGACGTCCGGTAAGACCTCCATAGTCCATAATATTCAATAAATGATCGTTTGCGACTTGTTTATGTCTTGTTCTGACTCCACCCAATTTGATACGTCAGAAATTACCTTATTAGAATGTAAAAACGTGATGGATTATATTCTAAATAATAAAATATAACCGAATATGAAAACGTGATAAAAATTCTAAATAAGAAAATATAACCGAATTTGAAAACGTGATGCTACTTGTTTCTATGTCTTGAATCTTTATGGATCATAAAATAATATTAGGTAATAACCCGCACTATGTGCGGGATAAATCTATGCAGATAAAATTAGTGTTCTGAGTAAAACTATTTTTGAGGATCTAAAATTTGTTTGTGTAGAAACGAAATATACAACCCGTGAGAATATGTTTAGATCAAACTACTATGTATCAACTAAATATATAATCTGCTCTTTCTTCAATCTATGCAAGATTTTTTACTTTGTTTAATTTTTTTTTATAAAAATATGTTTCACCCGTGAAATATTATACCAATGGTACTAAATAAGTCAATTACCTATAATAATGATTATTGTAATAATTTTATTTTGGAAAATGTAAATATGTGAATAGTTATCAGTTTTTTTTATAGGTGAATAAGTTTTGAAAATGTTTTAGAATCTAATAATGTTATAATAATTAAATATGTTATAAAAATGATTAAAATATATTTTAAAATTAAAATGTTTGATTTTTAATTAATTGAAAAATAAGATCCCTCAATTGGGGATTCCAAATCGGAATGCTGGTCGGTCTGTATCTCAATCTTCGCAGTCACTAATCTACCATATGTTGAAAAATAATAATTGTTTATTGTTTACTTCAATGAAATCTGAAAACCAAAGAAAGGACAACAACCACCATTAAGAGACATCATTACAAACAAATCCATCATGATGCAAATTATATTGTTTGTTCTCATATAAACATCCTCGCTAATATTGATGTTAATCTTTAGTTTTTGTAGATTTGTGAGATGAATATCCTCGAAAATAACTTTTCTGAACCATTTTTTTAATTTCTTTTCGTTAAAAGGTTAAGGAAGATAATACTTTCAATAACATTAAATAGATGATTGCGTGTTTTAGTTAAATCAAACAACTAAATTTGAGGAAAATTAAAGTCTAAGAAAGAACTAAGAAGAAACTAATAAGCAACATCTAAATACAGGATACATCAAGGAAATTATATAATCAGGCACCATTATCATTTCATTATCATTTTCGTCATCCATTGGGATACCAAAATGACCACAAAGAGAGTCAAATGTGTAGAAAACTTTGGAGTAAAGAAACTCAAATGAGTGATAAAACAAAGAAAAATATATGAATCATGTTCTTTTTGTACATACTTATAACCTCTCTGTCTCCTATAAGCAATTGTACCAAGAAAGAGAAGATCTACACACCCAAAAAGGTTTTAAAAAACATGGTCTTGAGAACAAAAGCACGAGCATGCCCATGTATGATTGATACTTTGCTTGGCATTTTCCTCTGTTTTTTTTCTTTTGTCTTTACACTTTTTTCGTCCTTATCATAAACAATAATTAAATGTTAAAATAATGAATCAAGTCTTGACGCTTACGCTTGGCGACTTCTGGTCTTTAGCTCTAGGTCTTTGATTTTTCTTAGAACCCGATGAAGAAGAAGAAGAAGAAGAAGGTTGGTTACCAGTTGACTTTGCTCGAATGTGTGAACGATGATTATCAGGTGTCGAAGAAGACGAAGAAGAAGAGAGCAATGGACCTGATCGAGTTCGATTTTTTAGTTTCTTCTTCTCACTTTCCGAAAGCTCTCCTTTTCCTACTCGCCTCACTTTTGCCTCGTTTAAACGCGGTGGTAACACACAGTTGCAAAGAACACCTACACAAAAATCATAAAGTTTTGCATTACTTGATGATCTTTCTTACACATTACAATACTCAGTATGATTGGTTTACCTAAGCGAGCGAGTCGGTTGACCCATCTAGGGATTGATTTCTGAGTAAGTTTAACACAAACTTCATTGCAAAAATGATTGCAGTTTCTTGTGATGAGATGGTACTTGTTTCCTTGATACTCTTCAGCGAGTTTCTCCATATAGACTCGGACTTCTTTGGCAACCAAATCTGTTTTCCCCACAAGAATCGATTTCCTAAACGTGAAACCAGGACACTTCTTCGGCTCCACTTCAAATATACCTGTGTTTGAAGATTCATGTGCTCCAAATGCATATTCAACTCCATGAACTACATACAACAAAACATTACATAACACATAAACTTAGTCCATTACAAACCTTTGGTTATTCTATTTTGATCATCTAAGCAATAGAACATCTACAATTCATAAAGCACAAGGAACAAATCAAGTATTGTTCTGTAATCATAAAAAATCAAAACTTTGAGATTTTGGTTATACTCTTTAGTCAATTCAGACAAGAACCAAAGTCAATTCTCAACAAATCTAAAGTTTCAAAAACCCAAAAAGTCACATTCTTTAGCAACCAAACAAGTAGATTCGAAACAAAAAAAGGCCAAAACCCAGAAAACAAAATTGAACTAACCTTCAACACCAGAATGAAAGACACCAAGTCCAAGCCAATAACCGTAAGCATTCATAGGGGTTAGATCGTAGACATTCAGATAAACCGGAACAGAACCGGATTGCTTCTTCCGCCTAACCGAACCTTTTAAGCACAACATCTCTCTCTTTCTCCGGGTTCTTCAATACATCACAAGATCGGGAAGCTTCTTTAAGAACCGGAGATAGAAAGGGCAGATCTTGGATTTTTTAAAAGATTGATACTGTTTTTTTTTTTTTAAAGGGCTCTTCGTCGTTTCATCTTCTTCTTCCTCTCAACTGTTTATGAAGTTTCTGAGATCGACAACAATATTGGGGGCTTAAAGCAAAAAGGCGTATGTTGTGTTGTTCTTTTTAGCACTTGTTTGCTTTGTCTACTTTACCATACGTTTCTGTTAATTCACTGAATCTGGTATTTATATTAAATACAGTAAGATATTTTTATCTATTTTTCAGTGCCACTGGTCCATTTGCATTTACTTTTTTGGTTGTTTTTGGGCTAAAAGGTAATAAATTTGAAAATTACAAGGTATTTTGTATTTTTATAGTATATAATCTAATAAAGAAGTTAAGAAATATAAAAATATAATTTTAGATACATGTAAGAAATACAACTCAGATATTTATGAGTATTTTATTTAACCAAAATAAAATAATATTTATGTTTAAATACAGTAAGATATTTTTATTTATTTTTCAGTGCCATTCGTCCATTTGCATTTATTTTTGGAAGATTTTCAAAAATACACATTTTCTTATGTCATTTTTAAAAAATACTCTTTTTATGTTGTCTATTTTCAAAAATACTTCTTTTCTATGTATAAAATAACTTAATTATAAGCTCTAAACTCTAAATACTAAAGTCTAACCCCTCAAAACTATATCCTAAATGTAAAATATAGAATCCAAACCTAAAAAAAATTCTCAAAATTAATTTAACATATTTTAATTATGTAAAAGAGGGTAAAATTGAAAATATTCAAAAAATAGGTATTATTGAAAAAGGATATCCCAAAAGGGGTATTTCTAACAAATTCTATATTTTTTTTTTTTTTGGGCTAAAAGGAAATAAATTTTAAGATTACAATGTATTTTGTATTTTATAGTAGTAATATAATAAAGAAGTTAAGAAATATAAAAATAAATATTAGATACATGGAAGAAATACAAATTAGATATTTATGTGTATTTTATTTAACCAAAATAAAATAAGATTTCTTTATGTAAATAAGCTTCATTTGGTTGTGTAACTAGACTACTATTCTTAGCATAACCAAAACTAAACCGTAATTGTATTTCAGACCATAACCAGATTGTATCTACACCGTAATTGGTCCATAGCCGTATAAACCGGTTAAAAACTATAACCGTTAAATGTAAATATATAGTTAAATTATATCAACCATAACTATTAATCTGTAACCGTATCAAAACCGTTAGTTAACCGCATAGTTAAGCCGTAATTTGTTAACTGTAATTGTTTTAAAAACATAATAAAATATACTAATAATTATTTATTTAATATGAATTATATGATATATAGATACATATTAGTACACTAAAAGAACATATCCCGACGTTAATCTCTTGATATGAAATCTGTATGCAAAAATTAATATAAAGAGAAGTTAACCTCCCGATGTTAACCTCCCTATACAGATTAGCACATCGGGAGATTCATTCAAAGCCCGATGTTAACCTCCCGATACAGATTTCATATCAAGAGATTCATTCAAAGCCCTCACATTCCTTAATCGAAATAAATGTGCTAATTAACCTCCCGATGTTAGGATCCGCAAGATAAATGATACTAGAGATCTTCGAAGCGGACTACGTACATATGTTTACCAGAGAATTTCATCAGAGCTCTAGGTGCTATAATTTTTGTTTTTATTTTCATTGTTAATTATGTATAGAGATTATTATTAGTAAGAAACGATTTTAATAGATCAAACTTAACTTTAAATAATTAAATTTTGGGTATATTACGATACATAAATTGAACATGCTAAGGCAAACAAATACATTTGCCTCCAATGCAAGCACGTAAACCGTCCGGGCATTGAGGAGACGCAAAACAATCAGAGACCATCTTACATGACACAGCAGTCTTAACATTCATCGAATAAATCTGTTTGACGCTTGGACATTGGCATTGTTTGTTCACACATTGCGCGCTTCCGTTCGAACATCGAATTGATTTGCACTGCTCTGATGTCTTGCATGGAACTATCAACTGAGCTTCAACACTTGGAATACTCGCCAACAAGGTATCTGTTCATTTGTTACAATTTGATAGGAATCAAGCTATGTTTCTAATCGACTTTATTTATATAAAACATGAAAGAATCAAGACTTACATGAAAGAAAGAGAGCGAACAAAATGAGCAATGTTGCCTTTGATGCCATCTTAACTTGAAATCTCGTGTTTATTAAAAAAAGTTTTAAGATTTAAAAAAAATATATATATATATTTGTTTGATAATGTTTACTTAGGTTTATTAACTTGTAGTGGGTGACAATATTTTTATATTGTGTGTCTGAAGCATGAAAGGCAACTTAATTGGTGTGTTGACTAGTTTTATTAGTGTTGAATATCAAAACATTGACTAGATTGTCGATTCAATAATAATTTTGGTACAATACCTTAAAAACCAAAAAAAGAAAAAGAAAAAATATCAATAGAAAAGATACCATTCCAAAATTTCTTCATAGAATGCATAGAAATATATTATGCATAAATAGACAAATTTTTAAATATTTACTTTTTATTTCCAATTTTCCTGTAAAATAATTATAAAAACCTTAATCTCTTAAACATTTAAAACCTATTTAAATATTTATTTTTTATTTCCAGTTTTCCTGTAAAACATTTTAAAAAACACTTATATAGTACTGTTCGGACGTTTATAAACGCCCTACTTAAGATAAGTTCCTCCCTCGCATTTATAAAATGCTATTTGAATCATACATAGTTCCAACAATTTTTTTATACAACTTCAAAGAAAACAAACAGTTGAAAAATACAAAATATAAGACATCAAAACAAACCAAAAACAAAACCAAGAGAAAGAAGAGAGGACACATAAGTCTGAACCACGTGGTAAACAACATTTGAAATAAAAACACTGAGTGGATATGATCCTTCTTGCATTTTTCCGGTTCATCCATTTAAGTCACCTAGCCGATCTTTTCTCTCTCGATTGATAATATTGCCAACCCAATCAATCTATCTTTGACACAGTATAGCTCACATAATTTCCTATCAATTTCAGCTTATAAAGCTTCTCGCGGCAGAAGAAAATGACACTAGAATGATCAAAATAGAAACTTAATTAACCACTTCAATTCAGAAACCTTCCATTATTCCAAAAGATGTACCACTTCAATAGGTTTCTTAACTTCATTTGGTAATACTTCTCGTAAAACGTTTAGTTCATAATCATACGTTATATGTCGGAGTGTTCACCATGTTTAAGGGATGATTCAAAGTTCACACATGATGCCATCAAATTTTCATCACTTGCATATGTCAATTTCCTTAAATTGAACATAAATCCAAAAGTTTGTCCATGCCTTTAAAATTGCTCAAACCTTGACATAAAAGAAACTAGAGCTTCATCTATGAGTGTGAAGTAGTAATTAATTTTAAAATCTTCCTTCATTGATAATTTCATATCCTCAACTTTTCTGAAACTACATCTAAATACTTCGTTTTTCTATTGATCATCTTCTGTTTCACAGCTTCTATATCTGTAGCTTCTACAACTTGTACAACCTCAGACTTTGCTGCTTTCTCGAATCATGTCACTATAATTTTGAAAATATGAAACGAGTCTTTTTAGCTCGATAATAGCAACACCAATAATATTTAACCGTGTGTACTATTACTATTAACCTCCTACTTATATCTCGCTTTTCTACTAATACACTACTATCAACCTCCTAAATTATTTTAATTTTTTTTTCTTTCTTCTCCGTACTTGACACAACATCAATCAAGAATTTACGCCATGAACAGAATTAACTGAACTAAGAAATTCAACGCTAACTCGTCTCAAAACCGAAACTGACGTACCTATTGACGGACATGTTGACGCGTACTAGACCAGATTGCTTAGCAAGGTGTATTTCATCCCAACAACCAAGTTCATCCCAGGAGTAAACCAGCCCACCTCGTTGATCCATTATGGTGCCCAAAACACTGAAGATCCACTCAACATATGGTCCGACCCGAAGTCACCCTTTGATCCTTACCCGAGGATCAGCACGAAGCCATTAAGGAATGTTTCTATTTTTTGATCATCTAGGTGCACCTCAATATCATATTTGGAAACCTGGAGATAATCTCTAGAGACTTATCTACACGTCTTAAGGTGTACCACACCTCGCTCGATCAGGCATATCAAGTTCGGACAAGAAATGACTCAAGAGCCATTTTGAGTTGCGTTTAATTTCCAATGGTCATATTTTCTTCAGCTTGGCTCAAGTTTTGATTTGGAATTTAGATTTTATTGGTGTTGACTAATACTAAAATAATAATTAAAACTATATAAAACACATGTATACACTCAAATCACAAGACTATTTTCTTGATCAGGAACGGCCTAACTTAAATTGCTGCCTAAAGCAAAAACCCTGACATATGTATAAATAGATAGATATATAAACACATATGCACACACAAACCCAATTTACAAACTTTTCATCAGTTCATTTTTGGAGTTAATAATTGATTGGGATCTTATTTTGCATCCACCAAACTTGAAGGCTGATATCATTGGGACCCAACACAAAGAATCATCGCTGGCCAACATCTAATAAACTTTGTTTTTTCTTGTATCATTGAATAGTATAAAAATATTACAATAACTGAATTAGCTTATGTTTATGGACTATATGATTGATAATCAAGATGTTAATATAAAATTTATTTCAATCCAAATAGATTTCCGGGTTTTATATTCAACAACCTATGAACAGTTTATCATACGTACATAGAATCATGCATGCATATATGTATACATTCATGCATATACAAAGTATATTTGTATGATTGATAATAGTCAGGATTTTGCATAAGAGTTTTCTTTTGCTAAGAAAAGAGGAGAAAATAAATAGTATTATTTTAATGAAAATGTAACTTTCATGTTTATTTAATGGGAATTAGAGAGTGAAGTCGGACAACTTTGGAGAGCTGCGGGATACTTAAAAAAGGTTACAATGATAGTGGGATGATGAATCATATGATGATTATGTTATCTAATGTTATTAAATATGCTAAATATTTTTTAAATTATAGCTAAAATACAAAAATTATAACATATATTATTAATAATATTAAAATTTGGGCATTTTGAGGAAATGGTTTGAATTTAACTAAAAACTTAATATCACTTCGAATTTTGGTACGAGAAATTTTGATACTATCAATTATTGAAAGTGATACTAAAAAGAATATTATTATTTTTTCCTTTGATCAAACACCACAATATTTTTTAAAATCCAAAACTATACAACACTCGTTTTTAGTAATCGTACGAATCGGTATAAATTTGAAACAAATGCTACGACAAGTATTTTAACAGTGATTGCATTTTTGGAAAATAATTTAATTTCGTTCGTCCGTTTAACAGTTGGACAATCCTAGATTAAGAAGAATCAAAATGTATCTCCAGAGAATGATGCGATATAAATGAGATTAAACCAAATCTTCTTCTTAAAACACTTTCCCATCTTTACTGGTTTTTAATTTTAGCACAATTTAGCTGCAGAAAAGTTAAAAAAAAATACTAATGTTTTATTTGTTAAGAGTTAAGACTAGAGGGAATGATACTGATTATAACGAAACCCGAAGGGTGACTTGTGAACAATATTGTATATATGGTTACCATTTCGGTCTAAAGTGATATTTTTGTGAAACTAAAAAGCAGTAGAAATACAGGTACCAATGTTGGGGTTAACCGGGAGTTCTCCTAATTTAATCGGCAATGGCAAATATATATACTTCAATTTAGTTTGTTTCATTTCAACTAGAGTATGTTTGATTTGTTAATTGAATGAATATCCAAACCGAACCGATCCAAACTTTAGAGATATCGAATCCAAAACGGTTTATGAAAATATCTGAACAATCTTGAATTCCTGTAAACCAAAAATCAGTAGGGGAACTAGACATCCAAAAATATCCAGAATATAATTACATATTTAAAAATATTTGTTATACTTGTAATAACTGAAACAAAAATTACATTTATAAACTCGAACATTCTATATTTTTTTGAGTAATTTCCAAGATTTTCAGATATATATGGGTACATTTGAGTATATTGTGTTTAACAAATATAAGAATACAACCAAAACATATTCATTTTCCGGTTTGGTTTATATATATGGTTATGTTTCAAAGATTCTTTCAGAGTTTCCCTATCAAATGTTTTTTTATTTGTAATAAAAGAACAAAAGATTATTAAAAAAAATTGCAGAAAAAGTGGATTTGGCTAGTCTAAAGAAGATGATCACACACAGTTTCTCATAGCCATTTATAGATAGCTTAATAAGATTCCTTTTTTTACTCTGCTGGAAAAAAAAAAAAAATCTTTTCTCTCTCTCTAAATCTAAATATTATATACTACTCTCTACTCTCTCTCTAGACCTATTATTCATTTGATTTGAGTCATTGTTTCGTCGACGTTCTTGCACATCAAACCAAAAAACAAAAAAAATTCCCACTTTCTCTCTCTCTCTCTCTCTCTCTCTCTCTTGAACACTTTTGCCGAAAAATAAAAAAAAGTTTCGTTTGTGGGTGTGTTGAAAAGATGACAGTGGAACAAAATTTCGAAGCTTTGGATCAGTTTCCTGCAGGAATGAGAGTTCTTGCTGTTGATGATGACCAGACTTGTCTCAAAATCCTTGAAACTTTGCTTCGTCGCTGCCACTACCATGGTTCCTCTCTCTCTCTCATTCTCTCTCTCTCTCTTTCTATTTCTTGATTTGACCCATTTTTGTTTTCTTTTCTTGGATCTGTTCTTTATTTTTATTTTTTTGTTAAGATTCAGTTTGGATTTTAATTGTTTACTTGATCTGTTTTTTTTTTTTTTTTGGATTTGTGTTTGTTTGACCGACCACACATATGTGGAATCTTTGAAAGAAAATGTGGTGATTCAAAATAGCTCTATCTATCTATCTACCTAAGTACATGTATGTCTAGACACACAAAAAAAAAAAAAAAAATCTACAAAATGATTCAATTTTTTAGATTTTTGTAAGATTTTGGCATTTCTCAATCCCATTATTTTGTTATGTGTGTCTGATCTACTCAAATCTTAATTTTTGCTACATGTGTGTCACAGAGAGAAAGAGAGAGAATTGGAAATTTTGTCTTCTTTAAACTTAAAAACTGAGACTTTATGTATGACTCTCTGCTGCTGCTGCAGTTACAACGACGAACCAAGCACAAAAGGCTTTAGAGTTATTGAGAGAGAACAAGAACAAGTTTGATCTGGTTATTAGTGATGTTGACATGCCTGACATGGATGGTTTCAAACTCCTTGAGCTTGTTGGTCTTGAAATGGACCTACCTGTCATAAGTAAGTCAATTATTATTTCTAATTTTTCTCTTATTTTTATTTCATCCTTTTTTATACTCCTTAATGACTACAGGAAAAAGTTTTGATTTTTGTACCTCATTTCTTGTAAAGCTTTGATCTTTAAGACTTGGTTTTGGTTTTTATGATGATGATGTCTTGTTGTTTTTAACTCTGCAGTGTTGTCTGCGCATAGCGATCCAAAGTATGTGATGAAAGGAGTTACTCATGGTGCTTGTGACTATCTACTGAAACCAGTTCGTATTGAGGAGCTGAAGAACATATGGCAACATGTGGTGAGAAGTAGATGTGATAAGAACCGTGGGAGTAATAATAATAATGTTGGTGAGAAGAGAGATGGATCAGGCAATGAGGGTGGTGGAAATTCAGATCAGAACAATGGGAGAGCCAACAGGAAACGTAAAGATCAGTATAATGAAGAAGAGGATGAGGAAAGAGATGATAACGATGATTCATCAGCTCAGAAGAAGCAACGTGTTGTTTGGACGGTTGAGCTGCATAAGAAATTTGTTGCAGCTGTTAACCAATTGGGATATGAGAGTAAGCTTATTAATGTGACTTGATTGGTTTGTTATCGAACACTCTATTGCTGGTTTTAATCTTTGTTTTGTGTGTGTTGTTTTGGTTGCAGAGGCTATGCCTAAAAAGATTTTGGATCTGATGAATGTTGAGAAGCTCACTAGAGAAAATGTGGCTAGTCATCTTCAGGTTACAATGAATCTTTCATGTTTCTTTAAATGTTAACACTGAAGTTTTGTGTTTAAACCGCGAAAGCTTTAATCCTTTGTTTGCTGTGTGGCTGCAGAAATTTCGCCTTTACTTGAAGAGGATCAGTGGTGTGACTAATCAACAAGCTATTATGGCAAACTCTGACTTACATTTTCTGCAAATGACTTCTTCTCTCAATGGACTTGACGGTTTCCACCACCGCCCTACCACTGTTGGATCCGGTCAGTTCCATGGTGGGACTCCCGGAATGAGACCTTTCCCTTCAAATGGGATTCTTGGCCGACTCAATAGTCCTTCGGGTATCGGTGTCCGCAACCTTTCTTCTCCTCCTGCAGGAATGTTCTTGCAAAACCAAAATGATCTCGGAAAGTTTCACCATGTCTCTTCACTTCCTCTTAATCACAGTGATGGGGGAAACATACTTCAAGGGTTGCCAATGCCTTTAGAGTTTGACCAGCTTCAGACAAACAACAATAACAAGAGCATTGCTGGGAGCTCCATGGCTTTTCCTACCTTCTCTACACAACAAAACTCGCTCATACGTGCTCCTAATAATCTTGTGGTTCTAGAAGGTCACCCACAAGCATCTCCTTCAGGCTTCCCTGGACACCAGATCAATAAACGTGTGGAGCATTGGTCAAACGCTGTATCTTCATCGACTCTTCCTCCTCCCCAGACCAGTAATAGCATCCATCATCAGTTCGATGTCTCTCCGTTACCGCATTCTAGACCCGACCCTTTGGAATGGAACAACGTGTCATCAAGCTACTCAATACCATTCTGTGACTCTGCTGCCACGGATACAACAAATCCGGGAGCTTTCAGCAGAAACACAGATTTCGATTCAAATGCAAATGCTCAACCTGGAGTCTTTTATGATTCATTGCAGATGAGACAATCAGGCAACTACGGTCCAACCACTGATGCTGCTATGTTGAGTAATAACCCGAAAGAAGGGTTCGTAGTGGGGCAGCAGAAGTTACAGAGCGGTGGATTCATGGTTGCAGATGCTGGTTCCTTAGATGATATAGTCAACTCCACAATGAAGCAGGTGTGACATTAAAAAGCTTTGTCCAAATAGAAAGCATCCTGATATGATCTGTGAGATTGTGTGAATACTTAACTTACATTGTGAATGACAGGAACAGAGCCAGGGAGAATTGTCTGGAGGAGACATGGGATATGGTGGCTTTAGTTCACTCAGAACATGCATATGAGAGAACAAACATTTAGACATAAAATCAAATATCATCTTGTGATTGCTTTTGTCTCTTTCTTTTCTCATCTTTTTTGTGTATTGATACTGTAAACTATTTGTTTTCCGACTGGTTCTAGCAAGTAGGACTCCTACGAAGAAATAATAAAGAAAATAATTCATAAATAAACTTTTTTCTTATTTTAATACATAGTTTGTCTCTTATGTATTGCTCTGTAGTTTTTGTATCTGTTAATAATTAATAAAAAAATAAAAATAAATAAAAATATCACGAGCCTTTGAAAAAACAACTCATAGATCATCACCCCTATAAGAAAAAGTCTAAAAAGGTGAATGATTGTTCTTCAAGATAAAGTGATGATGACGAATTTTAAAGCAATTGAGATTCCTTCGTACACTCAAAGCCATTATTTTTATGGTCAACCCACGTTTGCATTATTATAACATTGCTGTGTTATGTATGTTAACAACTTAACGTTATTTAGTTCTGCTTTGATGATTGAGTTTGGTATGATTGAAAAAAAATCTAAATATGGGACGAACCAGAACACAGTGATTCGTTTTTTTTTTTTTTTATAATTTGAACACACAGTAGTAATTCTTGAGAGTCTGGGTTTCATGTGTCACAAATCAAACTAAACCAGTAACTAAAATATATGCATTTGTATCATTAAGCCAAAACCAAAACAGACAATGTTTACTGGTTACGTTACCGAACTTTATTTGGAACAATGCGCACTGTTAAGAAGCTTGAGATCCATACCAAAACTACTTTTGCGTAGACCTTCGTTGATATTTTAAATTAGTACAGAATTAGAGACAAAAATTAACAATTTGAATCCAACCTTAGTTCCAACCTTAGTCCTAAAATGAGAAACTGCAATTTCATGACTGAAACTTTGGAGCAGGAACACCTTTCTAAAGATAGATAAACATTAACAATATCAAAGTTAGCCTAAATGTTTCTCAAATATTGCATAAGCAGAAACTAGATCTGAGGATCTGAGTCTTACACAAGGAAGAATAAGTCCATACATCATAACTTAATAAAAGACAATAAGAACAGTTCCTACTTCATGACCCCTTTGGTCTTGAATCTTTAGATACTTTACCAGTTGAGTCAATCCACGACCATGTTCTGTGGTTTCTCTTCTTCTTTTGAGTCTTCCATTTTCTCATCAACATTGCCACTAGCTTCTCCAATGATCTCCTCTCCCTCCACCACATTCAGGTCGACGCTGCCTCTCAACAGTTTTGTTTCTTCGGCCGTCTCCTTCATCTCAACATTGTTTAGGTCTGGCTTGATGTCGCTTTCATGTGACTTCGATTGATCAGATGGAGCCGAAAGGATTGTGCTTATGTTACCACTGATAGATTCGAGTGAACGGAAGCTCTCACTTAGCTTGCTACTTGGTGGTTGGTTGTTTACATATGCTTGGACTGACTCACGAGCGTTCTCATCAAAATCTTTGCACATCTGGATAACCGCAGAGAGATTAGAGTAAAATATACCGGTTCAAGACATTAACCTTCCAACCAAAAATAAACACAGCTTACCTGGTTATAATGTTGAGCTATTTCAACCCGCGCCTGGTTGTTGTCAACAGCAGCCGCCATCATTTCTTCTGAAGCTGCAGCGAGATTTAGAGAGCTCACATTAGAACCAACAACTCGTTAAATAAAGAAACTTGTCATGGAACTTACTGATGGGATCAGTCTTAGGAAGTCCATCAAGCATTTCATCATCGACCTCAATAAAGCTAACTCCCACTGTGTCAGCGACCTTTGGTTCAGCTTCGGGCTCTTCAGCAGGAATAGATGATGAGCCACCAAGTCCCTGCGACCAGAGATTCAATCAAAGTTAAACAACTCAGTGCAAGACATGTGAATAACCAACACGGCAGATCAACACAACATACATAATACTCCTCTGCGTATTCATAATTCAACGCCTTCTCCAAAAGTAGGACTCGCTTTTTCACAAACTCAACAAGTCGCCTCTGCATGTCCCGATAGTAGAACATCGAGTTTACTTGGGCCCCATCAGCAGAAGCATTATTGTTCCCAGTATTACCGCTTCCAGGATTCTGGTTAGTCTGTGCTCCCGGGTTGGTGTTTCCACTACCATTCTGCCCCTGCAAGCCAGCTTGTTCAGCAGCAGACAAACTTATGTGAGGGAAGTTCAATTCTTTGCAGATAAGCTCTTGGATCCCCAACTCTTTGTCATCAACAATAGCTTGCCATCGTCCGTACCCATGCCTAAAGATTCAAATTTCCAGTGAAGGAAAAGAACATGTAAGCACGTAATGGAATATCATGAGAAAAGAAAACTATTCGGTGAGAACAGTGGTGCAGGTTCATACTTTAAAACAGCACGTATCATTGTCTTGTCATGTTCCTCCTTCCAAATTTTTCCACTTCTCAGTCCTGGGAATCTTTCAAGGATGCGGGAGGGGAAAAGAGGTTTCGTTGGATGGTCTTCTACAAATTTCACCTGTCAGGCAAGAGCACCAAAAAGAACATAATCACCACAGGATCAAAACTTCGGGGCGATAAGCTTAAGAAACAAAACGACAACAAAAAGAAAATTCTACAATAGGTTCGAAAAGGCAGCTTCCTTTATTTCTA
>NC_025700.1:24080216-24096205 GCF_000633955.1 Camelina sativa | reverse complement strand
TTGGTGTTTCCACTACCATTCTGCCCCTGCAAGCCAGCTTGTTCAGCAGCAGACAAACTTATGTGAGGGAAGTTCAATTCTTTGCAGATAAGCTCTTGGATCCCCAACTCTTTGTCATCAACAATAGCTTGCCATCGTCCGTACCCATGCCTAAAGATTCAAATTTCCAGTGAAGGAAAAGAACATGTAAGCACGTAATGGAATATCATAGAGAAAAGAAAACTATTCGGTGAGAACAGTGGTGCAGGTTCATACTTTAAAACAGCACGTATCATTATCTTGTCATGTTCCTCCTTCCAAATTTTTCCACTTCTCAGTCCTGGGAATCTTTCAAGGATGCGGGAGGGGAAAAGAGGTTTCGTTGGATGGTCTTCTACAAATTTCACCTGTCAGGCAAGAGCACCAAAAAGAACATAAGCAACACAGGATCAAAACATCGGGGTGATAAGCTTAAGAAACAAAACGACAACAAAAAGAAAATTCTACAATACGTTCGAAAAGGCAGCTTCCATTATTTCTATACAAAGTGACGGGAAACAGAGAAAATGAAGCAGAACATACCCAAACGTTTTACCACAGTAATGCACAGAAACATCGTAGGCCTTAGATCTTAAGAGTGGTTTAAACATATAATTACTGTACTGAAAAATTGGTAGGGACTAAAACTATAGCCTAGAACCAACAAATACAAAAAAATAGTGCCATCATCTAACTCCAATAACAGTACAACATAGATACAGAAATTCCAATCATTAAGTGGCAACACTTTGCATTGGCTCTCATAAGACAACTCAGAAAATTAAATAGAGAACTTATTAAAGGATTACAGTCGACAGAATCACCTTATCCTGTACTAGCATCAGAACAGCAATTCTGATTAGAACATCTTCTATTCTAAGCCCTTCCTTGGGCACGCCATCTACAGACAAAGACCATTATAGTAATACATATAACAGGTTAACAGGAGAAGCAAAAATCACATTTAGAGAAAAGCAGTAAACATTAAGAAGATCAATTATCAGTCACCTGAAAAGGTTGGAGAATTCTCGTCTATGTCTTCAGCAATGTGCTTCAAGAAGATTACTCCATACCTGAGAAAAGTCATTAAACAATAAGTTGATGAAATAGGATTAAGTCTTTTCATATGAATAAACCAGAAAGTCTTCTAATTGTGATGCGCTTTTTTTTTTGTAAAGAAGCAAAAGAAAACATATTAAAGCCCATACTCTTTTATTTCGTCATAGGTCTTCTGCTTTAAGCGAGGAACAAACTCCTTCCAATCATAGTTGCCAACTCCATACCTGCAATTTTTGGCCATTCAGAAGAACTTGTAAATCATGTGCAGGGCGAGGCTGAGGATCATATTGATGCATCGGGAGACAAAAGTGTAAAATTTAGACAGAATAGTTTATGGTGTCCAAATGCCTTATTGGAAAGAAGATACCTCATCAACGTCTGCACAAAAATGGCCCTTTGACTCTGGTTGAAACCCAATACTCTGAAAGATCTCCCCTCGCCTTCCATCAAAGGAGTTGGCTCCGAGTTATCTACAGAAAAACTCATTTAATAAACTGCACTTTTAATATCACTAGTTCAGCTCCATTCGAATTAAAGAAATTCAGAGACGTGGTAATACCTCGACCCCTTCTTCTGTACGGTCGTCGACCCGTTTGAACTCCTTGTCCCGCTGCTTCACCATCTGTTGACTCGGCTTCATAACTTTCATCTCCATCAGAGCTCACATCTTCCAAACCAGCAAGATCATCTTCTTCAATGGATACCAACTATGAAAATATCGCATATAAGAATCAGAACAGCCTTTAATACAAATGATATGAACTTATCAAGTAAAATAGGGAGTGAAGCAAAACGTATTTCTTGCAGAAGAAAACAGAAGACTATAGTTACTTGAGCCTTTACCAACCCCAATTACTTGACCCAACATGAAAACCCCTAAGATCTGTCGAAAATATTGATAGGACCAGGGCATTTAGTGTTTATTGGATACAGTCAACTAAATTATTACTTACTGAATTTAGCTACTTAAGGAATTCGAAAGGGAAAAAGTAGGAAACAGAATAAGAAAGATATAAATGGTGAATAATCAAATCCAGTTATTAATATGATGCCACAATTGTACAAGGGGGGTCAAAAAGAGACTAAACCTGCTTGCGACTTCTCTTCCTTTTCCCAAGAGCATTAAGCTCCTCAGCCTGATGCAGCTCAAATTTATCTTTTAGCAACTCTTCCCAATAACTTGCTCTATCAGAATTGCCTGCTGAAGATTTGCTTTCAGCAGCGACTCTCTGTGCCTCTAATGCGGCGGCCTCATTTTCATCTATATACTCAAAATTTGCCACCTAATATACAGGAAGATCACAGGAAATCATCAGAGTTAATGACACTACAAAGATACCGGACACCCTAATCGCATTCAAATAAAACAGCAACGCTGGAAACAGCCTCATGTTCCAGCTAAGTCTAAAGACCAATCAAATAAAAAAATCAGGCTTCAAAGAAATGTAACCAAGTCAATAAATTGGCTCAATCAACATCATCACAAGTATAAAAACGGACTAGTTTTCATTGAGTTTATGGTGTCCTCCATATTCAGACTAGTTTTCACTGAGTTTGCTTTCACTTTGAGCCAGAACGAAACAGTCAAGACACTTTCTAAAGACTGTCTATACGCATCAAAACGGACTGGATTTAATTGCATTGATCCTCCAAACTTAGCAAGTAACTAATAATTTGACAATGCATGGGCTCTTAAAAGCTTTCAAGGTTTGCTAAGTTTGGAGGATTCATTCGGTAGCCACCCATAGTCTGAATATTAAGGAATTTAAGAACATAATAACCACACTCAAATGGAGCATTGAAAATCAGTGAATTCTGATCCAGAAAAACTAATAGAAGAGGAAGATAAGAGGCAAGAAAACCTTGAAAGCCTTTAAGAATCCATTCTCCTCTTCATCATCCACTGAGACCTCCTCCGCCTCCACGAGATCACGATCAAGCAATCTGCAGAACAGAAGATGGAGACAAATAATGAAATATCCATGCAATTGACCGCAAAGGCTTCCATAAGAAAGGAGCAATCGGAAAGATCAGATACCCTTGTTAGCCAAAAACAAGAGGGAAGGAGTAAGGAGTATATTACTTGTCTATAGCCGCATCATCATAATGAATTTTTCCAGACTTTCCTGCTTCTTCGTCTTCACTAGCAAAAAGCTCCTTTGATCCATACCTGATGATGTCATCTAATTCTTCCTAAATTGTAGTCAGGAAAACAAAACAAACAAATACTACGTGAGAAACAGTCAACAAATATGGACCCCTTCTCTCTAATGTTTTCTTTTTAAGCTCCGTGCTTATACCGAATAGTGTTCTTAGTATTTCTACCTTCTAACTCCAATCTGTTGAGAAATCTCTAATAATGTGAATAGGTGTACCTTCAAGTAATAAAAGTATACCTGATTAATATTTTGTGTTTTGAGTTTCCCGACAACAAGATGCTCCAAAACCATTTTCTTTTTAGTCAACTGCATCATCCTTTCTTCAATGGTGCCTCGGTTTATGAGCCTGTAAATCATCACCTAAAGGAAAATATAAGGATAGATTAGCGAAACTAAAAAATAAGAAAAATGCAAGTTGACAGCAGTAAGAGATAATAGTTAAACCTTATTTCTTTGGCCAAGTCGATGGGCTCTAGCCATTGCCTGAAGATCCGCATGGGGATTCCAGTCACTAGAGAGACAGATAAAACAATTTCAATCATAGGTATGAAAATTCGAGCTAGTGTAAACCAAAACAGACAGTCATCCCACATTGCATGCCCACGAAATTTTATTATTAGCAAGACAGCAGTTAATAATTTTCCTGATCTTCCCGCTGCCTAACAATTTAAATGCTCAAGAAATAGTTATTTGGAAAATATTCCAAATGCCTCTCTATCACTCATCATCACCTATGAGACATCTACTTAAAGCATCCAACTCACTTGAAAATCAACATATACTACCAAAATCTCATGCTATCAAGCCAAATAGCTCCTCTTACTTCTTGACACAACAACTATGGAAAACATACAGATGAAACTAAGAGAACTGAAATTCATACCTGTCATAAATGATTACTGTATCTGCGGTTGCAAGATTTATTCCTAAGCCACCAGCTCTTGTGGAGAGCAAAAAACAGAACTTGTTAGAGTTTTTGGCATTGAACCGATCTATGCGTATTTGACGGTCAGCTCCGCCAACCTTTCCATCAATTCGCTCATAGCTCCAATTCTGACAAAGACAAGAAAATGAACAATTAAGTCATATGAAGGATTTTACATAACTGCATATTAGAGAAAAAAAAAATGTGATAGAAAGAGATTAAACAAGTAGTCTCAAGTGCATGCGTCAGCAATAGTCATGATAATGACATTTCAAGTAACAAAAGATGTAATCTTTGAGGGAATAATGAAGCTATAGCGCCAACAGAGTAGGTTACACCATAAACTCTACCAAAGTAATTGCACCTACCTACAGAATCAACTCTACTACTTTTTTCTAGATAGAGTCCTCAGGCACAATTATGTATATAGAAGCATGTGCTGAAACTGAGTGTATATGTGAACAATGTATCAAACTAATAGAGTAAGAATACAGAGATCTCATATACACAGGACAGATACCTTCTAAAAACAATCGTCTTCAAGTAAACCCAGCATGTCAAAACTGTGTGTATATGAGAACTCTGTACACAGTTTCAGCACATTGTAAACATATTTGAAGATTATAATACGTATAATATATATAAACTTGCTATTTCTACTGTGTATTTGACATATTTGAAGATTGTACTTATAAACTTGTTATTTCTACTGTAACTGTATATGTGGAAATTGTGTCCTTATTCTTTCATTTTGACACAGAGTTCTTTAACTCTAAATTTCAGTACAGGCTTGACTTACTTCCTTGTATTTCCATAATTTTGCCTAAGGACTAGCGAGAAAAAGGTAGAGTTGATTCTATAAAATGGTGTTCTACAGAAAAACAAGAATGAAAATCTATTGAAACAGAATATATATATATAAGAAGCTCAGATACCTTATGGGAACAGTAGTCTTCAAGTAAGTCCAGCATGTGCTGAAACTGTGTGTATATAAGAACTCTGTGTCCTTGCTCTTTCAGCTTGACCATCATTTTATCTAGAAGTTGTAGCTTTCCACAAGATTCCAAAAGTTGTCTTTGATACATCATACATATACGAAAAAGTTAATGCAAAGTTTAACAGACACTATAAACAAATTCAGATAATCATTTTTCGATAAATGAGATGTTACTTGAAAAATTCATTAGCATCGTGAATAGCTGGCTCAACACCTTCCAGCATATAAGGATGGCAGCAAACTTTTCGTAATTCCATCATAATGTTATTAAGGGAAATCTGAAACAGAATCAGACCAACACAATCACCAGACGAATTACAGTGGACCTGTACCCCACCAATTAGGATATGGATCTGAAGAGTATACAAAAATTAATAAGAACTTACTTGAGCACCTCCCTTTTTTGTCAATATTTGATAATTACGGGTAAAAATAGCCTTGTAATATTTTTTCTGCAGGCTGCTCAAATCAACACGCAAAATGAGCTCCTTTTTTGGGGGCATGTCTTTCATTACATCTTTCTTTACCCCTATAAAATCAATCAAAATACGACACAACATAGTTAAGATCATAAAATTCTTGCTTAGAAAAATCCCGTCTGAACGAACTTTTGAAACACATCTACACTAAAAAGATGAAGAAAAGGTTTTGGTTAATACTTCTGAGCAAATGTGGAGCCAACATGTTGTGCAGTCTTGAAATCTGCTCCTCTTGATTAATATCTTTGAACTCCTCCTGGAACTCCTCCAAACTTGCAAACTGCAAGTATTGTGCAATCAAATAAAATGTGTTAGCTATATAAAATTCTGTAAAGTATGTGAATTTATATATCTTTGCCATCCTTGGGATACCTTCCCCGCATCAAGAAAATGCATGAGCATGAAAAGTTCATCCAAGTTGTTCTGTAAAGGCACCACGTAATCATCAGTAACATATTGCAACTAATCAGGTAAGAAATTAGTGCAGGATCATATATAACAGTTCTCATTGCAAATTGTCGCTACTAATGCTCAGATACAACTATTGAAAGTATAAACTCCAGGAATAAAAATCAAATGACGAACCTGAAGTGGTGTTCCTGTCAGAAGAATACGATGGTTACTTGAATATTGTGTTAATGAAGAGAACAGCTTTGAATCCTTATTTTTCAGTCGATGGCCTTCATCAACAATCTGACCCCAAAAAAAAATGTTACTAAGCTGCATAAAAGAGAGAAAGAGAGAAGAGTGCGAGAAATAATGTCTCATTAGGGAATAAGAGTTACCATGCACTCCCACTTAATTGGTTTCAGAACTGCTGTATCTAGGTTGATCATCTCATACGATGTGAGGAGGACATCAAACTTGATTCTTTTTTGCTTGCTTTCGCTACTGATTTGTCCAGATTTCTTTTTCTTGATCTTTTTTTGATCTTTCGAAAAGTAAAACTCATGTTCTCTGATAACTGCTCGGGCTTGCGAAGTGCCAAAATACATAACCTACCCGTCAAGTGATCACGAAGACCATTTCATTAACAAACAACAAAAACCTTCCGCAAAGGCACAACTCATTGCGTGTATAACTGCATACATACCACATTCATCTGTGGGGCCCATGTGGCAAACTCTCTCTCCCAGTTCCGCAAAGTTGATAGTGGAGCAATTACCAAATGTGGAATGAGGTTGTCCTCAAAAAGTGAAGCTAAAAGGGCAATGCTTTGAATAGTTTTGCCTGTAAACAGGACAAATCTCACAATATTACAAAAATGGAAAACAAAAGCCTCTGACATTATATGAAAAGATCTATTTGACCACAAGGGTGGAATAATTGAATATATACCTAGCCCCATTTCATCAGCAAGAATTACGTGTGTCTGCTTTGACCACGAGAACCGCAAAAAATTAAGTCCCTCAAGCTGGTACGGATGCAACAAGCCTTCAATAACAGAAAACAAAATAATCATAGCATCTATAGATACCAAAGATGGGAAACATTTATAGTATATGAATTATAGTGACCCAAGTACCTTTGAGGAATTCAGGAGTATGATCACATTGTTGAAAGTCTCTAGGGTTTCTTTTGTGGTCAACATCTTTACCTCTGCGAGTTCTAGAATTTATATCCTTGAACCTTTGGATTTCATTCTGAAAGGTTGAGATGTCTGATTCTGACTCCCAATAACATTCATCGTAAGATAGCTCTTTATATTTCACAAGATATTCCAGCTCACCATCTTCCTCTCTATATCACAAATGAAACAATGCAAGTGTCACAAGAAAACAACTAAGAATGTAGGAACTTCTGAAAAGAAAAAGTAAGGAAAGCTTGATAACATCTTCTTTCTTATAGAGAGCAGATTTGGTAGAAAAAACATCTAAATGTATTTTGACAAAGCAGCACTCTATCAAAGGTTCGGTTTATTAGATAACAAGTATGGTGAAAAAAAAATTATATATGTAAAAAAAAGTTGGCAGATAAATAAACGAAGGAATTAATTCCATCACTAGACCTGCAGGCAAGAATCCGATCAACAGTGGTCCACTCAGGACGAATGGCAACAAAATCATCTTCGCTGTTATTGGCTGATTCCGCTTGACGGTGAAAGTTGTTCACCCTGGTTTTTAAACGATGATTTGACTTATAAGCCTTCTGGAATTCCTTCTCAGGCACCCTGCGATTGGTCAAAAGAAACAAATATCATGTGTTATAATGTTCACAGACAAGAAACATTGATAATAAGCATCTTCAAACATAGAGACAGAAAAAACAAAATGCAGTTACCAAGAGCAGTGAAGGTATGATAATCCCTTCCACTTCACGAGATACTGTTTGACATAACAAGGCTTTGGTGCCGCTTCGGAGGAACCTTGTTCATTAGATACTGTAGGACGTGATTCACAGTCCAATATCTTATCAATTTCATTTAGAGGGCTAACCTGAAAATGTAGAAACAGTTCTACCATGTAAGAAAATGGAAGATATGGCATCCCAAAGTAAACTGTGGACGTTGATTAGAAATCTTACGCATTCAGGGCATCTCCAATTTTCCACAGAAGCATCTTTAAGAGGTGGAACTAGGCATTTAGCATGGAAAGCATATGTACATGTATTGCAGCTTACAAGATTTGCACTTTGCCCACAAGCCTGGCATGCATTTTCTTTCTGTACATTCAGAGTAACAACAACAACAACAAGAAAAAAGGAATCAAAAAGACAGAATAAGCAGCAGTAAAAGCAGAACAATAAGCTCGAGATAAGAGACAAACCGCATCAGTTCTGACAATAGCCTCAACTTGCTCAAGGGTCCGATCCTTTTTAGGAACAAAGTCGTCATCATCAGAATCATCCAGATTATAAACCGGTTTCCTGTCTGATCGTATACGAAGCCTCTCCACCAGACTACTCATTTTTTCTGCACACAAAACATGTCACCCATCAGTAAGCTCAAACGCAAATAGACAACATAAGTAATCAGTTCAGTGCCAGTTCTGAGGCTAAAGCAAACTATGAGTTTCTACTGGATTCAAAATTCCATAATTAAGCTCTGATACCTAAAGTAAACATCACAGTCTAGGGATGGTTCAGCTACTAAAAAATCGATTCATAAAACCACACGAGCAAGATCGAAGAAGCTTGTGAAAGAGAAAGAGAGAGAGTTAATGAAAAAAAAAACCCAAAAAACCCTAAACCAAAATACCTAAGCAAATCAAACATACAATCAAACAAACAAAAACCCAATTGAGTTTCCAAATGTGAGTACCCATAACTCGAATTAACAACCCATTTTAGCAATTTCATGAAAAGATTCAAAATTTTGCAAAACCCAGACCCGACATTTTTTCAAACTCTCAACTTTGTTGTACAAAGAAATTGAAAGAGACAGTAACTTGATTCGACGGAAATTGAAAAGTTGAAAAGCAATTTACTTGTCGTAGAATGAGTAAAAAAATAGTGAAGCAGATGAGAGTGTGGAAGAGACGAAGAAGAAGAAGAAGAAGAACCTTTGAATTTTGTTTGGGATCTGTTTGAAGAAGGAGAAAAGTAACTCCCAAACCTGAATAATCAGACACGAATGATTCTTTACATTTAGCTTACGATTTAACTTAGGGCTATTGTCAAACTTTTTAATACACTTTATTACACATTTTTTAATATTTCCTCCAATATTGTTAAAAATAATATCTGAATATTATATATATAGACATATATATATATATATACATATATTTCATACCTAATACAATTTAGGATTTTATTCTTTTCCAAATAAGATTTAGAAAATTTTCATTATTATCTCTAAAATGAAAAACATTTCCCACCAAACAGATCAGTCCAATAGTCTTATCACATTTCTAATCGGGATTCAAAACCTTATACATAATGCATTTTTCATTTATAAAACGAGTATTCAGATTAAAAATGAAATACGACATTAATTATGCGCATCCCTAATATGTTAAGTATGAACAACTTGTTAAATGAATTAGATCTATGGTTGGTTGGATGATTGAATGATGCCTGGAATTTATGAATGATACTGGCTACGCATGGTTAAGGATTCATTAGTTCATCCATTAGATCTATAGTTAGATGCCATGCGAATATACAAATACTTCATCGCCCAACAATATTATAGCGCTTGAAAAAATATTAAACATAAATTAAGAATCTATAAAAGGATACTTTGGTTTGGTGTTTTGCTTTAACCTGAAATTCAAAAACAATGTTCGCCATGTAGATTTTCAATCAGATTTTTTTTTTTTAAGTTGAATGCATGACCATGGTTTATTTGAACATGAAATCTCTCAATTTTCTATGTTTTTTTTTGTGATTTGGTGAACTGATTCATTGTTTGTTGTGCTTTTCGTGTTTCCTACCGCCTTGTTTGGTAGCTGTGATGTTCTTGGACGAGTGGTAGAGTTGTAGTCAATGACGGCATCTGGAATCGACGCTAGAGCATCTGCATCGATAGACACTAGAAGGGTATTGGTCGACGCAAATCACGATAATTCGCGAGTAGTTGATGTGAGTGTCGGTAGATGCAAGGTGTGCATTGGTCGACGTAAGGGCATTGCATCAATCGATATAAGGCATGTATTGGTAGACACCAGTTCTCATCGGACGATTTACATGTGTTATTTTGTGGTTTGGCTTGATCATGAATTGCTTGTGATTGTTATTTAAAGATCTTATTGTTTGTCTGTATAGCCTAGATAGATGAATTGTGTCACTAACTACTATTTTTATAAATACTTATTCATCTCTTTTATGTTACAGTCTACTACTATGTATTTGATTATTTGAAGTCTACTATGTAAACTTTGTTAGTTTGGCCAAACACTTTTATATATAATGGGAATAATATATGAATTTAAAATATTTGTAGAAAAAAAGATTTTAGTAGTTATTCTTTTTTTTTTTTTTAACTCACCTAACTTTATTAATGACGAAGATGTTCTTCACAATGTAACAGAGGAAGTAAAAAGTTGGGTGCATAACGATAATAATAAAGAGGAGAATTTCCCGTGAGTCCTTTTTTTGCCAGCATATATGCACATTTGTTGTTTTTCCTCGGTATCCAATTGTAGGTGATCATGTCAAAATGTTTGCTCCAATTGTAGATTATGAAGTTATATTGTTTGAAAATAGTAGAGTTAAAGTGTTCCAAAAAAGAAAAATGTAATTATAAATTAAAAAAAAAAAAAAAAACTGAAAATAATTGTGGGCTTGTGGTTTACACTTGGTTAAACTATAAACCAAAAGGAATTCGAAATAGGACGTCGTTTCTGAATCTGAATGGATCATGTTAAACTAAACCGGAAAGAGCTACTAGTCTGAGAAACCCAGTTTAATTATGCTCTAAAATCCTTTTAACTCTCCTAAAACCCACACCGAATCGAACATTCGCGATGTAATACAATTCCTTTTTCTTCTACAAACTTCCTTTTGCCTCTTCTCCAAGCTTCTCCAAAGGTAAAAAAAAAAAAAAACTCCCCTTCAATTGCTTCCTCTTCTCTTACAAAACCCTAAAACCAAAAACATCAATCAATCCCTTCAATTTTCACCTCAAACATGGCGTCAAGGAGATTGTCCAAGTCTCTTTCCTCAGCCATCAAGGCTCAATATACTCTCTCAAGACCATCTCTTCTCCTCCGTTCTCGCCATCTCTCTTCCTCTGCTCACCATTACATCTCCCCTAATTCCTCTATCTTCCGACCAAATTCGTTCATCGGACTCGCCGGAAACAACAACTCTTCCGTCACTCAAGCGGCGGCTTCTCACTCCCGACTCTTCCCTCTTTCTTTACAATTCCCTTCTCCTCGAAGCTTCGCCACCAGCACAGCTCAGGTTCGTGCTGGCGATTTCATTCTTTTTAAGTATTAGCTCCTCAATTTTTGGAACAAAGATTGTTAATTTTGTCGTTTTTTTTTTTCCTGTAGCCAAGTCAAAATGAGTTTACGGAGATGGCATGGGAAGGGGTTATCAATGCCTTTGACGCAGCTCGTAATTCGAACCAACAGATTGTGGAATCAGAACATTTGATGAAAGCTCTTCTTGAGCAAAAAGATGGTATGGCTAGGAGGATATTTACCAAAGCCGGAATCGACAATTCCTCTGTTCTTCAGGCTACAGATGACTTCGTATCTAAACAACCAAAGGTTACAGGTGATACCAGTGGTCAGATACTAGGTTCATCTCTTAGTGTTATATTAGAAAACGCAAAGAGGTATAAGAAAGAGATGTTAGATAGTTATGTATCCGTCGAACACCTTCTGCTGGCTTATTATTCGGATATGAGGTTTGGACAAGAGTTTTTCAAGAACATGAAACTTGATAAGCAAGCCCTCAAGGATGCTATTAAAGATGTCCGCGGTAGTCAACGAGTTACTGATCAAAGTAAGCTTTTTTTTTTTGGAATTCAGTTTAAAATACTTTGGAAAGATGATGATGTAAGACGTGTGTTGGTACTCAAGCTAACAAAAGATAGTATTGAGATCTTGTTGAATGTTTTGTTATCGTGTGTCCTTTTATTTTTTGAGTTAATGACTTTTGCTTACTCTGATCACGTAATGTAGATCCTGAAAGCAAATATGAAGCACTTGAAAAGTATGGAAATGATTTGACTGAGATGGCTAGACGAGGGAAGCTTGACCCTGTCATTGGACGGGATGATGAAATCCGGCGTTGTATCCAGATATTATGTAGGAGAACAAAAAACAATCCTGTTATTATTGGTGAACCTGGTGTTGGGAAAACTGCAATTGCAGAGGGGTAGAACTTTTAATTATATTCCGTGCTTTTCTTTTCTTTTGTGAAGTCTCTAAAAGTTATGATTATACTTTCTTTAGACAAATTTTGTTAAGAGATTTACCTTTACAGGTTAGCTCAACGAATTGTGCGAGGAGACGTCCCTGAACCTCTCATGAATCGAAAGGTTAGTGGTTTACTGTTTTCTGTAAGAAAGGCTGAAGAAATATTTTAACGTGTTTGATTTGGTTTCGTTTTCATTAGTTGATTTCTATCGACATGGGTTCACTCCTTGCCGGTGCCAAATATCGAGGAGATTTTGAAGAAAGGTTGAAAGCAGTACTGAAGGAAGTAACTGCTTCCAATGGGCAAACAATCTTGTTCATTGATGAGATCCACACTGTTGTTGGTGCAGGTGCCTTTCCTCATTCTATCAACATGCTATAAATATTGATGTTTTGTTTCTACTTTTTATACACAAAACATGTATGCATATACAGTATTGTGCTGTCCATGTTAACATTGTTGGGTGGATCTCTATCTAAAGGCTTTATATCCTGTGAGAGGGAAAATTATGGTTAAGATTTTGTAAAGATCTACTAATATATTAAATCACTTTAGTACATTGTTACTGGTAAGATTAAACTGACGAATTAGGTAATATTATTTCTTGTTTAGGAGCTATGGGGGGAGCAATGGATGCGAGCAACCTCTTGAAACCAATGCTTGGCCGAGGTGAACTGAGATGCATTGGTGCAACTACGTTGACCGAATACCGCAAATACATAGAGAAAGATCCAGCTCTAGAACGTAGGTTTCAACAAGTGTTATGTGTTCAGCCCACTGTTGAAGATACAATCTCGATTCTTCGTGGGTTAAGAGAGCGTTACGAGTTACATCATGGTGTTACTATATCAGATAGTTCACTTGTATCAGCGGCAGTTCTGGCTGACCGCTACATCACTGAACGCTTCTTGCCAGACAAAGGTATAGACATTCACTTTCCCTGAATTTTTATTAGTTTTCTTTGGAAAATTTGACCATAGCATTGTTTTCTTAGATGAACGTTCTTTGTTTCAGCTATTGATCTTGTTGACGAAGCTGCTGCAAAGCTGAAGATGGAGATCACTTCTAAACCAACTGAACTAGATGAAATAGACAGAGCTGTGATCAAGTTGGAGATGGAAAAGCTTTCTCTTAAAAATGATACTGACAAAGCTTCTAAAGAACGGCTACAGAAGATTGAGAATGATTTGTCCATGCTCAAACAGAAACAGATTGAACTTAGTGACCAATGGGAGAAAGAAAAGTCTCTCATGACTAAAATACGTTCGTTTAAAGAAGAGGTAAATATTTTCTTTCTCACTGTTTTCTTTGAAGTATAGTTCATTCTTGAAATCTAAGAACATATGTATGCCGTTTCGGCTTAACGTCTAATAAAATTAATATCATGCAAGACACTCCCAGTTTCTTGTTCTGTATAGTACTTTTGGTGGTTGTAGTACTTATGGTGGTTGCTAATCATGTTGGTATATATCGACCCTGATGTCCTTCACAACATGTTTTATGTTTTACAGATTGATCGAGTTAACCTGGAAATTGAATCTGCTGAACGTGAATATGATCTAAACCGAGCTGCTGAGCTTAAGTATGGAACACTTATGTCCCTCCAACGCCAGTTAGAAGAAGCTGAGAAGAATCTCACGAATTTCCGACAGTCTGGAGAGTCACTACTCCGAGAAGAGGTTACTGATCTTGACATAGCAGAGATTGTGAGCAAGTGGACCGGTATTCCACTATCTAATCTCCAGCAGTCAGAGAGAGAAAAGCTGGTCGTGTTGGAACAAGTACTCCACAAGAGAGTTGTTGGTCAAGACATGGCTGTAAAATCAGTAGCAGATGCTATCCGACGTTCAAGGGCTGGTCTTTCTGATCCTAACCGCCCAATAGCCAGTTTCATGTTCATGGGTCCAACAGGAGTTGGTAAAACTGAGCTTGCCAAGGCTCTAGCCGGATACCTTTTCAACACGGAAAATGCAATAGTGAGGATCGATATGAGTGAGTATATGGAAAAATTCTCAGTCTCGCGGCTAGTTGGTGCACCACCTGGCTATGTTGGTTATGAAGAAGGTGGGCAGTTAACTGAAGTTGTTCGCAGGAGACCTTACTCGGTGGTTCTGTTTGATGAGATTGAGAAAGCTCACCCTGATGTCTTCAATATCTTGCTACAACTGCTAGACGATGGAAGAATAACTGATTCTCAAGGGAGGACCGTAAGTTTCAAAAACTGTGTTGTAATTATGACGTCGAATATAGGATCTCATCACATACTTGATACCCTCCGCAACAATGAAGACAGCAA
This sequence comes from Camelina sativa, assembly GCF_000633955.1. NCBI lineage: Eukaryota > Viridiplantae > Streptophyta > Magnoliopsida > Brassicales > Brassicaceae > Camelina > Camelina sativa. The sequence goes on along the minus strand of NC_025700.1, from coordinate 24,081,459 downwards.
AGAAGCAGTTTATGAGATAATGAAGCGACAAGTTGTGGAGTTAGCAAGACAGAATTTTAGGCCCGAGTTCATGAACAGAATTGACGAATACATAGTTTTCCAGCCGCTGGATTCAAATGAAATCTCCAAAATCGTAGAGTTGCAGGTAACAAACCCGTTTACACTCACTTTGTTTTGCATATTTAGTTTTCAAAATCTTAAAACTAAAATCTTAACTCTTCAATTTATTAATAGCTTGTGCACATATACTTCATACCAATTATTTTACAACATCCACTTCTCTTACTAGTTTGACTTTTAATTAAAAAAAAATGGAAGTATCACTTTGTGTTATACTAACCAATTTATTTTTTCCAATAACATTAGCTTGTGTAACGTATCTTATAACATTTGTGTAACGTGCAGATGAGACGGGTGAAGGATAGGTTGGAACAGAAGAAAATTAATCTTCAGTATACCCAAGAGGCAGTGGATCTCCTGGCTCAGCTTGGCTTTGACCCGAACTATGGTGCGAGGCCTGTCAAGAGAATGATTCAACAGATGGTGGAGAATGAGATTGCAGTTGGGGTTCTAAAAGGAGATTTCGCTGAAGAAGACACAGTTCTTGTCGATGTTGACCTCTTGGCTAGTGACAACAAATTGGTTATCAAGAAGGTCGAGAGTAATGTTTCCACTGAAGAAATGGCCGCTTAATTAGACTATTCGGGTTAGCGTTTTAAACTCTTTTGTTCTATCCTTTGTAGATTCGTACTTCTAACAGGTTCGGATTGTTATGTTTTAGTATCTTCTTGCCGACAAAAGTAAATGGGAACACACACCGACATTAGCATTTGAAATATTAACTTGGAGCGGTGAATAATGGATGTTAAGATCATTTATGAAGCGTTTAATAGGACGTACGTACCAATGTGGTACGTGTATTATAGAGTTTGTTCCAGATCTGATTTTTCAATTAAGGAGATTAAACTTGCAAAGCTTACCAAATCAAACGTTGTGATTTAGATTAATTAAAAAAATTAATCACGTTCTCTTGTCGCCAGAATTGAATCGGATCCTTCTCTTAATTTAGCTTCCAACATTGAAGTATTTGTTTATCTATATAGTTTTTCTTATTAATTCCTTTGTCTCATGTTTAGTCAAGTACTCAAGTATTAGTATTCTCACTAGTGACGCATTAGCATATTTATTAGTTTAGTTACTTCGAAATGTCGAAATGTCAGTCATGTCTTGTAACGGGGGGGGG